>NC_133657.1:128697358-128997358 GCF_009905375.1 Apium graveolens | reverse complement strand
GCATGATTCGTAGGTAATTTTAACCATCTTATTTGTCTAGTGTAATCAAGATAGATAACTTGTGCTTAAACCGATATGTTGTCAAATTCTATAGACATATAGGGTCTCAATATAATTGGTGTCTATTCAGCTTCTATCTCTTTTGTGGATGTCTGGTAGTATGGTACTCGTGCAATGAAAGTTGGCGTTTATCAGTTTCGTGTTGTCTGATTAGAGTCATCACCATTGCATTCTAAGGTCGAGAGCAATAAGGCTATTGAATGAAGTAGTCAATGAAGTTAGAATCCCATGTTTGTCATATATATTAATTTAATCAATCTTATTCTCTTAGTTATAATTGTTAGTTTAATTCTTAGTTATAAACAACCTCTATTTGTTATCGTCTTAGCATTGAATAATAACCATACATTGTTGCTTAAGTGCGTGAATTAATTAGTTAACCAATACAGTCTATATGGGAACGAACTAGAAAAGATTCTATACTACTTGTGAACTCGTATACTTGCATGTATTATTAGCACGTGTGTAGCGACTAACAGTGGTTAGCAAGCATCATTAAGAATCTATCATAATAGACACTTTTACCTCTTTTATTACTTTTCCCTAACTTATAACCTAACTCAAACATGATCATGTCACTGAAACTAAAGTACTTATCAGTAACTAGCATATAAAGCATGTTAAGCATGGAAATGTTAACAGGATCAAAATTACTTACTTTACCAGAAAATACCTTAGTTACCACATCACACAAATAGCTCCATTCATTTCTAAGAGCTAGCCTTCTAATCTCATAGATGAATCCAGACTGGGACATGATTTTGACTACTGGTGCCATTGTAAAAGTAAGGAATTTGCAGAGAGTGTATTTGCTTTGGAGAAGAAAGGAGTTAGAGCAACTAATTTGAGAATGATAAAAGAATAGAATAAAAATGAATTATGCTTTTATACTATCTCAGAAATAAACTGTCAAAAATAATAAAGTGAAATAAAGTAACCAATCAAAATAGCCCAAAATAGCTGTTTAAAATAAATAAACTGCCAAAATTCTGTCAATTATCCGTCGTGTTATACTTACAAACTGTAAGTATACCCGATGGATAATGTTCAGAGTTTTAACGGCTAAGATTGAGATAATTTGACAGATAAGAATAAAACAATTATCCGTCGGGTTATAAAATAATCCATAAAAGTAATTGATTTTTATTAATTAATACTATTCCGACGGATGATCAAACTCAATGGATAATAAGCATCCGTCGGGATGTAAATTTTGACTTGGCCAAAATTTCTACCAAAACAGAAAAATAAATTAAGTTTCTGGCTGCATTATAACTTGCAAAAATATCTTAAATGATTCAAGAATAATTAAGCATACCAAACTCACTTACGAACCTTGAAAAGGTGAATTCATCAAGTGGCTTGGTAAAGATATCTGCAAGCTGCTTTTTACTTGGAACAAAATGAAGTTCCACAGTACCATTCATCACATGTTCCCTAATGAAGTGGTACTTGATGTCTATGTGCTTTGTTCTTGAATGCTGGACTGGATTCTCAGTGATGGCAATTGCACTTGTGTTATCACTGAAAATAGGAGTTCTGTCCACTTGTAGACCATAGTCCAACAATTGGTTTTTCATCCATAAAATATGTGCACAGCAACTACCAGCAGCAATATATTCCGCTTCAGCTGTAGAGGTAGAAACTGAATTTTACTTTTTACTGAACAAGGACACAAGTTTGTTCCCTAGAAATTGACAGGTTCCTGTTGTACTTTTTCTGTCTATTTTACAACCTTCATAATCTGCATCTGAATAACAAGTTAGATCAAAACCAGAATCTCTA
Organism: Apium graveolens; assembly: GCF_009905375.1. NCBI lineage: Eukaryota > Viridiplantae > Streptophyta > Magnoliopsida > Apiales > Apiaceae > Apium > Apium graveolens. The sequence goes on along the minus strand of NC_133657.1, from coordinate 128,995,513 downwards.
GGGTACCAAATGTCAAGTTTTGGTGTTCCCTTGAGATATCTGAAAATTCTCTTAATAGCTACTAAGTGAGATTCTCTAGGATCAGCCTGAAATCTAGCATAAAGACAAGTAGAAAACATTATAACTGGCCTACTAGCTGTTAAGTACAGAAGTTTAACCAACCATGCCCCTATAGCTTGAAATATCCACAGACTTTTCAGTAGTGTTTAATTCAAGTTTAGTTGCAGTGGCCATGGGAGTTTTTGCAGATATGCAATCCATTAGATCAAACTTCTTTAAGAGATCATAAACATATTTGGTTTGACTAATGAATATTCCATCACTAACTTGCTTAACTTATAAACCAAGAAAGTACGTTAGTTCTCCCATCATGCTCATTTCATACTTACTTTGCATCAATTTGGCAAACCTTTTGCAAAGTTTTTCATCTGTAGAGACAAATATAATATCATCTACATAAATTTGAACAAGTATACTAGAGCCATTAACATTTCTAAAGAATAAAGTTTTATCAACAGTACCTCTTGTGAAGTGATTTTCCAAAAGAAACTTTGATAAAGTGTCATACCAGGCTCTTGGTGTTTGCTTCAATCCATAAAGTTCTTTAAAAAGATAGTAGACATATTATGGAAAATTTGGATCTTTAAAACCAGGAGGCTGACTGACATAGACTTCCTCCTCCAAATCTCCACTCAGAAAGGCATTTTTGACATCCATTTGATAGACCTTGAAATTGCCATGGGCTGCATAGGCTAAGAAAATTATGATGGCTTCAAGTCTTGAAACAGGAGCAAAAGTTTCATCAAAATCTATTCCTTCTTGTTGACAGTAGCCCTTAGCAACCAATCTAGCTTTGTTCCTGACCACTATGCCATTTTCATCCATCTTGTTTCTGAATACCCATTTGGTGTCAATTGGATTCTTTCCTTTAGGTTTGGGTACCATCTTTCATAGCTTGTTCCTTTCAAATTGGTTTAGCTCCTCCTGCATAGCTAAAATCCATTCAATATCCAACAAAGCTTCTTCTACCTTCTTTGGTTCTTCCTTAGAAAGGAAGCTCTATATAGACATTCTTCTTGAGTTGCTTTCCTTGTTTGAACTCTAGAAGATGCATCACCAATGATGAGCTCAAAAGGGTGATCTTTAGTCCATTTTCTTTGTTGAGGTAGATTAGCTCTTGATGAAGAGGCCTCATTGTTGTCTTGATGTGTGACTGAGTTTTGATTATGAGAAACTCCCCCTGAATTTGTGAATCTTTGATTTGAGAAAGGGGTACTTCTTGCAGGTGATCTATTCTGACTCTTACTTCTCTTATTGTTTCGACGGAAGATGCACTTTGTATCTCGACGGATGAAGCTGATTGTCTCCCGACGGATAAGGTAGATTGTCTCCCGATGGATGAAGCATTTTATAACTCGACATATGTTGAATTATGTGCTTCATTAGTTGTATATTTTTCTGCATTATCTTTAATCACTGTTTCTTGATCACTTTCATCATCACTGTCATCACTAACCATCTCCATATTACCAAACTTGAGGCTTTTATGGAAATCTCCATCTTGCAGTCCTTCAGTCTTTTTATCATCAAACACAACATGTACTGATTCCATAACAATGTTGGTTCTTAGATTGTAGACTCTATATGCTTTTCCCACATCATATCCAATAAAAATTCCTTCATCTGCTTTAGCATCAAACTTTCCATGTTGATCAATTTGATTCCTTAAAATATAACACTTGCAGCCAAAGACATGAAGAAAATTTAGAGTTGGCTTCCTATTCTTGAACAATTGGTAGGGTGTCATGTATTTTGCTTGATTAACCAAAGAGATATTCTGAGTGTAGCAGGCAGTATTCATAGCTTCAGCCCAAAAATATGTTGGTAACTTTGATTCTTCAAGCATTGTCCTTGCAGCTTCAATAAGAGATATGTTCTTCCTTTCCACTACTCCATTTTGTTGTGGAGTTCTTGCTGCAGAAAAGTCATGCATGATCTCATTCTCTTCACAAAATGATCTTATCATAGAATTCTTGAACTCAGTTCCATTGTCACTCCTGATTCTTCTTACTTTAAAGTCAGGATGATTGTTGACTTGCCTTATATTATTGATGATGATTTCATTAGCTTCATCTTTAGACTTTAGAAAATATGTCCAAGAGAACTTTGAGAAATCATCTACAATTACAAGGCAATATCTTTTTCTTGAGATGGACAACACATTGACGAGTTCAAATAAATCCATGTGCAACAGTTGCAAAGGTTCTTCAATTGTTGAATCAAGCTTCTTTCTGAATGATGCTTTGATCTGTTTTCCTTTCTGGAAGGCATCACACAATCCATCCTTAGTAAACTCCACTTGAGGAATACCTCTAATCAGTTCTTTCTTGACAAGCGCATTCATGGTCCTGAAGTTTAGATGGGACAGCTTCTTGTGCCATAGCCAACTTTCATCTTGACTTGCTTTACTGAGAAGACAAGTGACTGATTCTGCATTTGATGAGTTGAAGTCAGCTAGATATACATTTCCTTTTCTCACTCTAGTAAGAACCACATTGTTGCTCTTTATGTTTGTCACAACACATGCTTCTGAATTGAAAGTAACTGAGTTGCCCTTATCACAAATTTGGATGATACTCAACAAATTATGCTTGAGACCATCCACTAGAGCGACCTCTTCAATGATGATATTTTCTTTTGAAATCAAGCCATATCCCACAGTATAACCCTTCCTGTCATCTCCAAAAGTGATACTTGGGCTAGCTCTTTCCTTGAACTCAGTGAGTAGGGTAGAATCTCCAATCATGTGCCTTAAGCAACCACTATCCAGATACAAAAGATTCTTTCTATTTCCCTGCACACATCAAAATCAAATCAAGTTAATTTTTGTACCCAAGTTTCCTTGGGTTCTGCCTTGTCAGCTTTCTTCTTTGGTTTCTTAGATTTGATCTCATTTAACTTAGGAATTTCTGATTCATCCTTAGTCATTTGAGTTGGACCTTTGAAACCAGTCATTAGAATAGAATTATCATGCATATTTTGATTAACAGGAAAAGGCATGCTATTTGCAAACATGTTATTCCAGTAAGGCATGCTAAATGGCATTTGAGGCATATTAAATGCATCATAAAAAGTATTAGGTATAAATGGCATATTAGCAAATTGTGCATTCATATTCTGAGTAGACATAGCATTCATAAGCATGGTAGGCATGGTAGTCATGTAGGGAAAAGAAGAGAATGCAGATATGGAAGTAGGCATAGCAAGTTTGTAATTAACAGACAAGTGATTAACACTACCACACTTAACACAGATTTTTCTCGGTGCATATTTATCAGGTGTGTAGTTGTTATGTTTGTTAATTCCTACTTTCCCATTTCTATTATTTTTCTTTTTACCTTCTGTTTTAACCTTAATCTTTTCTAATATGTCATTCAGTTGCTTGATATACAGATGAAGAACATTAACTTTCTTTTCCTTCCTGACTTTACTTGATTCTCCTGGAATAAAGTTCTTAGAAACTGATCCATATTTCTCATTCAACTTAGCTAGCTTCGCTTTGCTAACTGGTTTACTTACAGCCGACGAATGTGGTTCCTTGTCACTCGACGAATAATCCTTTTGATTATCCGATGGATGATTTTCATCATCCGTCGAGTTCACATCTGTCAACAATCGTTCAACCAAATTGAACTCAAGCTTCTCTTTACTCTTCTCCCAGGCTGCATCACAAAAGGACTCAATACCTTGAACTTTAGTGATTTGATCATGAACATCTCTAGATAATTTCCATGCTTAATCACTTCTTGTTCTTGTTAAAGCTTCTTCTTTATAATCTCTTATTTCTTCAAGGACTCAGTTAATTCATCCTTAGCAATCTTACACTCAATTCTCAATTTCTCAAATTCAATAAACTGAGACTCTAGCAAATTATTCCTCTCACTTAAAAACAAATTGTTTTCTTTAATTTTAGCATTTTCCTTAGTGAAGGACTTAAGTGTAACACGTAGGTGATATAATTTTGTGGACATATCATTTATTGCATCATTACACTCAGCGTTAGATAAATGTGCCAGGTTAGTGGTGATTACCTGATTGCTTGAAGAACTTGTTTCTGTTTCACCAGATTTGGCCATTAGGGCTAGATTGACATAACTTGTTTCTTCATCTTATCCAATCCATCTGCTGTCCATTCATTCTCCTGTATAATGAAAGCCCTTTCCTTTTGTTTGAGTAGCTCAAAATATTTCTTTTTATAGTCAACAGGCTCAAACTTCTTTTTGCTGGAATCAGACTTCCTATATTCACTAGCAAAATGACCCGCCAAGCTACATTTGAAACACTTGAATTTTGACTTATCAACCATATTTCTGGCCTAGCTGCTCCAAAATTCTTCTTCAATTTGAGCTCGGTGAATCTCCTAGATAGGAATACTAGATATTTGATTAATATCATCCATGTCATCTTGGCTCAACTGATCTTCATTTTCAACTACCAGCCCTTTATCCTTGCTTTCACAGACCTTTGATGTAGACTCAACAGCTTGCACCTTCATCTCTTTCTCCTTCTCTCACTCAGCAACCAGTGCTATGGACCCTTCTTTCTTCCTTCCTTTCTCCATCCTTTCATCTTGCTCTATTTCAAGCTCATTGGTTTTCAGGAGGCCATACAGTCTCTCTAAGGTGAACTCCTTGTAATCCTGTGAATTTCTCAATGAGACTGTCATTGGCTTCCACTCCTTTGAAAGAGATCTAAGGAACTTGAGGTTAGAGTCTTTTGTTTGATAGACTCTTCCATTCAACTTCAGAGAATTTAATAGCTTTTGAAATCTACTAAAAATATCAGTGAGAGACTCACGTTCTTCACAGTGGAAATGCTCATATTGTTGAATCAGTAGCGGCATCTTGTTCTCCCTTACTTGCTCAGTACCATCACAAATAATCTGGATTATGTCCCAAACCTCTTTGGCTATTTTAGAGTTAATGATGTTATCAAACATATTACCATCAACTCCATTGAACAATATATTCATGGCCTTCTTGTCCTTCCTGACTTGTTCAATGTCAGGATCTGACCATTTATGCCTAGGTTTTAGAACAGATGGTTTATTGCCAGTTGCAGCTTTCATTGGTACATGAGGACCTCTCTTTATGCAGTCCACATAGGCCTCATCTTGAGAAAGAAGATGTAGGTGCATCTTCACCTTACAGTGGTGATAGTTGTCTTTGTCCAGAAATGGATCTTCACTCTAACATCATTTTTGTTCATCTTGTTGTTTGTTGTGATCTTTATACTCTTCGTTCTTTAAGAGCTTGCTCTGATACCAATTGTTACTCCCTAACAATACAACAAGAATTACAGAAGGGGGTTGAATATTATTCTGGCTACTTTTTAAGATTTTAAAATGGTTCTAACTTGATAAATATAACAGTGTTTAATTAGCAATGGTGCGGAATAAAAGAGTGATAGAAATCAAAACACTAAGTAATAAAAACACAAGCTTTTAAAACTTTCTGGTGGATTTGAAAGTATCCACCAGATATATATATATATATATATCAGTTTGAGAACTCTGTGAAGCTCTGAATAGCTCACAGCTGCTTTACAAGTAGAACAAACAAACTACAGAGAAATTCTTACAGAATACACCTTGATATGTTTCTCTGGAAAATGTATTTGCTTAGTTAATTATTCTACTTGCTACACTTGGTTTATATTTCACCAAGTTTAAATGACAATAAGACAAGATAATAAAACAAAACATATCTAGTCTAACTCTATGCTACTTCATTACTCTATTCCAGCATATTTGAATATCTTCATAATTGCATGGAAATGGTAATGCTTCTTTGTTCTCAAAATCCTGCTTAACAGGCTGCCACATTCCTTTTGCAAACACCCAATACATGTGACTGTGTTGTCACTGTCAACAGCTATTTGAATTTGATCATCCGTCAGGACTATGTTTGTCATCCGTTAGGAACTTTGTAGATCATTCGTTGGGAGTCTTGTAGATCATCCTTCGGGAGTCTATCTACCACTTGACTCTATTTCACTTATACAGAATTACAAGACATCTCATATTTACAATTAATCAACCTATTCTGTATATCAATCTAGCCGTCAACATGACTTAGAAAACCCTACGCAATCTACTTAACTAATACATGTTGTTTGCATAAATGTGCTACAGTACTTATTTGTTACATAAGCTACTCACTCGATGGATGCCAATTTGTCATCCGTCGGGACTATAAAGTTCATCCATCGGGACTATTTTAGATCATTCATCAAGTGCTACAAATTTCACTAAGTTAAATCTACCAAGGTGTTTTGTTTAACTTATCATCAATATCACAACATATTTCTAACAGAAAGAACAGAACATTAGTAGAAGCTGCAAGAACAATGCTACAAGATGCCAATCTGCCAACTAGTTTTTGGGAGAAAGCTGTAAACACTGCAAGCTACACTCAAAACAGATATCTCATTAACAAGGCTCATGGAAAATCACCTTACTCAATCATGTCTAAAAGAAAGCCTACTATAAAGGATCTTCACGTGTTTGGAAGCAAGAGTTAAATTTTTTAAAAGATAACTCTGAATATGTGGGAAAGTTTGACTCAAAGGTTTTTGAAGCAATTTTACTAGGATATTTATTGGAGAGAACTGCCTACAAGGTCTATGTAATTGATCAAAAGAAGATCATGGAAAGCATAGATGTGACTTTTGATGATGATAAGTGTCCAAGCTTAGAATGTCTTGATAAAAATGAAGCTGAAGCCCTTTCATTTGAGAATCTTTACATTAACAGTGATTCTGATGAAGAGGATGAAGGCAATGCACAACAGATGATGAATGAAGACACTAATGAACAGGAAAATCATGGAAATGGAAGCTCATCTCAGACACCTGAATTTGATAGCACAAACTCGGGGGAGAAAGAGAAGAAAAATCTACTAATCATACAAATAATGAAGAAAATAATGAAGGCACCAGTCAACAAACTCATACCATAAAATGGGATATGAGTCATAATCAAAATGCAATGATTGGTGATCCTAATGCTGGTGTAAGAACTAGAAGTGTAACTGATAATGAGTGCCTACATGCATGTTTTATGTCTCAAGTAGAGCCTAAGAAAATTGAAGAAGCTCTTATGGATCCTGATTGGATATCTGCCATGCAAGAAGAGCTTAATCAGTTTGAAAGGAACAAAGTTTGGGAGTTACTTCCTAAACATAATAACAAAAGTGTAATTGGAATAAAATGGATGTTCAGGAACAAGATGGATGAGAATGGTATAGTTACCAGAATCAAGGAAAGGTTGGTTGTAAAAGGCTACTCATAAGAAGAAGAAATTGGTTATGATGAAACTTTTGCTCCAGTTGCAAGACTTGAAGCAATAAGGATTTTTCTAGTATTTGATGCACATTCAAACTTCAAAGTATATCAAATGGATGTCAAGAGTGCCATCCTTAATGGTGAGTTGGAAGAAGAAGTTTATGTGCAACAGCCACCTGGCTTTGAAGATCTAGAATTTGCAGTTTTTTGTACAAGTTACTGAAGGATCTATATGGACTAAAGCAGGCACCTAGAGCTTGGTATGACACACTGACAGATTTCCTACTTAAACATGGTTTCACTAGAGGAACAATAGACAAGACACTCTTCTACAAGCTGCATGGTGATGATATGATCCAAGTTCAAATTTATGTGGATGATATCATCTTTGGTTCTACTAATGAGAAGATCTGTCAAAGATTCTCTAAGATTATGCAGAGTGAATATGAAATAAGTATGATAGGGGAACTAAGTTACTTTCTTGGACTTCAAGTCAGTCAAAGAAGTGATGGAATTTTTATCATCCAAACTAAATATGTTAAAGATTTATTGAAAATTTTTGGTATGGTTGATTGTTCACCTACATCTACACCTATGTCTATAGCAACAAAGTTGAATGAAGATAAAAAGGGCAAGAGTGTAGATATTTCAAGCTATACATGAATGATTGGATCATTGCTTTATTTGACAGCAGGTAGACCAGACATCATGTTTGCTACATGTCTGTGTGCAAGATTTCAAGCCAATCCAAAAGAATCACATCTAATGGTTGTGAAGAGGATTTTCAGATACTTGAAGGGGACTCCAAACTTGGGATTGTGGTATCCCAAGGGAACTGCTTTTAAAGCTGTTGGATACACAGATGCAGATTTTGCTGGATGTAGGGTTGATAGAAAAAGTACTAATGGAAGCTGTCAGTTTCTTGGAAAAAGACTTGTATCCTGGTATAGCAAGAAACAACAATCTGTGTCAACTTCCACAGCTGAAGCTGAATACATGGTTGCTGGAAGTTGTTGTGCTCAAGTGTTTTGGATTAGAAAATAGCTAATGGACTATGGCCTAGTGTTACACAAAATTCCAATAATGTGTGACAATACTAGTGCTATATCTATTGTGGCTAATCTAGTTAATCACTCTAGGACAAAGCACATTGATGTAAGGTACCTTTTTATCAGAGAACATGCTGCTAATGATACCATTGAGCTCATTTTTGTTCCAACAGAAAAATAATTAGCTGTCATTTTTACTAAACCTTTGGATGAAGCAACTTTCACTAGACTTGTAGGTGAAATTAGGATGCTAAATTCTTCATCCTAAGGAAAGAACTTAGCTATTGTTTTACAGCAGATTACTTTCTAGTAAATCAAAATTAATTTGATTTAATTGGAAATTAACTGAAATATGAATTATAAATATTTCAGAAATCTCAGCATATTTACTTTTCAAAAATGAAATTCAGCTTGAAATTTTTCAAATTCTAAGAAAACTGTCTAGATGTTAATTTACATTCTTAATATGTAAAATTAATACCAGGGAGAATCAAAGTGATCAAAAGTATATAAAGAACTGAGTTCTCAAAAAGGCTAACTGACTTATCGACAAGTCATTTTAAGACTTCTCGAGTAAGTTCTCGATAAGTCAATTTACTGACTTCTCGAGTGACTTCTCGATAAGCTTTATTCTGACTTATCGATAAGTCATTGTAGAGTTCTCTAGTAGTGTTAATTCACAGAGTTCTCTACAAATATAACTTTTAGACTTATAAATAACTCAGAACTTAAATAATTTAATTTAATAAGTTATTTTGGTAAAATACTTCTGGCAAATTAATTCTGATTTTATTTTGATTTATTCAAATAAAAATTTGAAATAATTCAGTCCATTTTGGACAAACTGGGTATTTATTTGACATATTGACAAGTTATTTTTTAGTCCTCTACAAGAATAAATAAAATGACTTATCGATATGTTTTTCACATCTCAAAATGACTTCTCGATAAGTATACTCCAAACGTCTATTTTTGACTTCTCGACAAGTCGTTTGCTTTTACTATAAATACCCAGACATCTCGATACATATACATACTTGCACTTTCGAGAACCCTAAGTGACCTAGCTTTTTCAATCCAAAACCGATTTCTCTCTGGTTTCAACTCCTTTCTCACTAATTTTTCTTACCCACTAAACTTCATACTCATAACAATGACAGCAAATAATATTGTACCTTTATCTCAAAGGAGACTAACTTCCTTGCATTCTTAGATGCAAACCAAGCACCTGAAACTTTCAAAAGTTTTGTCAAGTTCTTGTCTGAGACCTACTTTGTAGGAGCTCTTACTACTAATCATGTACTTTACTTGGATGTGTTAGGGGATTTTTGGAACACAACAGTAACAAGGACAATTATGCATGAGAACCAGTGCAAGCCAACCTAGTGCAACAATGGTTCCTGAGCCTGTGGAAGCAAAAACACAGGCACACCCACATGAACCTACCCATGTTGAGCCTACTTCTTCACAACCATTAACAGCTAGGAAACCAACCACTTCATCCTCTCAAAAGGGTGAATTGAGTAAAAAGAAGAGAAAGGAGATAACCTTAACTGTTATGAATGAGAGTAGTGAGGAACATACAGAACCTGAGTCATGGTTGGTCAAAAGGTCAAAGAAGGCTAAGAAATCTGAGCTGACCACTCAAACCACCTTTGTATCCTCCCAAAAGGATGCAGTTGTACAAATGGAGCCAAAATAGATTCTAGAGACATCCTCTCAATAGGGTGTTTCTGTTGAAAAGAGCATTATCCCCAATGCATCTTGTAAAGAGTCTGCACAGCCAACACTTTAACAAATTCAAGTATATGGTAGGAGAAATAAGGATGGCACATACAGTCAGAGCACATCTATTGAAGCTCCCTCATCCATTCAGGGGGAGCTACCAACACTCACTAATAAAAATAATTCTTAATCACTCAAATTTCTTCTTCACATACAGCACTTGAATCCATTTCTCAAGTGCAAGCTCATTCAAGTGGCTTGGTTCAAGAAACATTGCTCACCATAAAGATACTAAATTCAGATGGTGAGAGGCTACTAGCTGGTGTAGACCTTGATGACACCATCAAAACCATGGGGGATTCATCAGTTTTTACTGAAGACCCCAAGGATGTTACAAATGCACCTTTATGTGCAAATCAGCCTTCACAAGCTGTTAGGTTTGAGGATAGTACTCCTGAGGGGGAGCTATCTAAATCCTCTCCAATTCAACTGGAGGTTCCTGTTCAAGGAACAACTCCCCTCAAAACCCTAGCAGAAATTGCATTAGCAGTTGATACTAGGAGTACAATTACCAATGATCCTGTCATACAGGAGGCAAGAATAGCACATTCAGGTGACAGTGTGGTGCAAGACATACAAGGGTTTGAGACTGGTGCACATGACAGTAACCCGGTCAAATCCCCTTTAATTTAATTGGAGGTTCCCACAACAAGTGTGGAACAACAACTTGTCATAACCATAGTACCTACTATGAGTCAAACTGTGACTTTTGTCATAGGTGGTTCTGATCCAACTCCACAACCCTCAACCTCACAACCTCAACAACCACACCTTCTCTCCAACTAGCTACAAGAAGCTGCACCTACATCTAATCTTGAAGATTTCAGGGTGGATCAGCTAGCAGGACTTGCACAGATCTCTCAGTAACTTGTTACCTCAAATATGTCTAACAAGGATTACCAAGCCATCATGCTCTCCTATCAAACAGATGTCCAAGCACAACAAGATAAAATTGTTAATGAAGCTAAACAGGATGGAAACTGTGATGCTTGGCTGAACAAGGACTACAATCTGGAGATGGAAGGTGTTTTAGCTAAATTCAGGGAAGACTATCTAACTACTTGGGAAGCAATGCTAAAGCCCTGACTCCTGGTGAAGTTTATGATGCAATTAATGAAGTTTCCAACGCTCAAATCAAAGCTTTCCATCTCTTTGGAAAAGCACTAGAACTCAGGTTGATTGGTCATGAAGATAGGGTAAGGAAAATGGTAAATGAGAAGATGGATGAGATTACACCTTCCCAGGTCAAGATCACCTCAAAATTTCAACACTTCGCTGACCAAATGAAAAGACTAGATTTGACCACTATGGAAAAAGATGTCAAAAATCTCAGACAATCTTTCATTGCTCTTCATGAAGTGGTCCAAAAACAAATCACCAATTCAAATGACACAAAGGTCATGTTGGATCAGCTTCAGCAAACCAGATATGAGCCTTCTGTATTGCTTATGGAGGGTATCAAACAGGCTATGGAAGCAACTTTTGGCTCGTGAACATCTACAAATTATCATCAACCTATCTCAACTTCAACAAATCTTTAAATCCAAGCACTTTAAGGTCAAGTCTCCACTCTGCAATCGTCAAATGACCATCTCACAGCTCATGTGCATGCTCCCACTACACTGGTGAAGAGTCAACAGGTTGACATTCAAGCCTTGGTAGACTCCCACAAGCACCTACAAATGCAAAATTATGTTGCTTTGGGAGCCATCATGGGCAAGCTCAACATACCATTGCATGCACTTCCTGAAGTTGTGAGGCATGAAATTCCTACTCCACTTCTCATGTCTGCCAACAAGACTAAGGGGGAGATGGAGGCTAGGCTATCAAGATCAAGATCATCTACTCAAAATATCCAAGCTGCTGACAAGAACAAAATTAAAGAAGTAGATATTGGAATGGAGAGGCTCATTAGGGCAGCTGAGGGACCAAGTCTGAGCAAGGAATTTGATGAATTGCTCAAGGCTCTGAGGGTTCTCCCAATAACAATTTTTTCACCTAAAAAAGGCCTAGGACAGGACAATAAATTCAATAAGGGTGATCTTGGTGACTAAGGACAATTTTTAGGAGAAAAGGATTGTGATAAATATAAATGACTCAAGGGTAGACAGGTGTATGCAAGTGTCCCTCAACTATCTTATCCCTCAACTATGCAAAATCAGAATAGTGATTCATGAAAACACTCTCTTGCTAACTGAATTGAAAAATGCTCAAATGGCTTCTTTTCCTGAAGCATACCTACAATCAAGCAAGGGAGTGGCATACATATGTCCTACCACTAAACACTTCAAACACTTCTAGATTCCTAAACAATGTATCATGGCCAACAAAAAGCAATCATGATTCTGGAGACTGAGTTAAAAGCCAAGAAAAACAAAATTATTGAGGATGAAGAAATGATTAAGTTGTTGAAAAGATACCTAAGAAATCCAGAAGCCAACTTGCCTAAAACTCAAATCAATGGGGATAACTTGGATGATGATGAGCAGGAGAAAGATGATCAAAAACCTTCTGGCTCAAATCCAAGTCAATCCTCTAAGGTAGCTGGAAGCAAGGATGAAAAGAAGAAGGATGCTGAGAAGAAGAAAGGTTGTAACGGCCTCAACCCCGGGGCAGGAGTTGACGTTACCAACAACAATAATAATAATTATAATTCAATCTAAAACATAACTATGACCCCTTTACCAAGACCTTTCCAGGTTTAAGTATGACTTAGGTTATTCAACCAACACAACCCAAATTACCTTACACAACCCTGACCACTAATTTAATGCAGCAACTCAACAGACCTCATCTGGTCTGAACATAACTACCTCAGAGGAGCTTAACACAAAGGAGCTGGAACTCTGCCCTGACTAACGCGCAGGAATCTCCTTCGCATCTGCAATACATATATAAAACATTCTGCAAGGTTGAGCAATCAATCGCTCAGTAGTACCACTATATGAATAACAAGTAAAACAGTTTAATGTAAAACAGTTATAGGAACAGAATTCATAACTTGCTAGAAACATGTAAAACATGATATAAACTGGATATTTAAAACTAGCATGCTCTGTAAAACAAGATCAACAATCGTGTGATGTGCATAAACAAAACCATGGTTATATTTTAGCATGTTATTTCCATTTTCAAACCTTCCATTCCATTACAGGAATCATAAAACCATTTGTCCCGTTACGGGGACCCAGGATCATTTATTCCGTTACGGGAACCATAAAACTTGTCCCATCACAGGACCTATAAAAACTTGTTCCTCTCCGGGAACCTCAAAATTACTTTACTTTATTAAATAGTTTCAAAACTGAATCAATCAAATCTATTGGACGTTAACGGGTGAAGATAGCTGATCAGTCTACCCTCACCGGACAGCGACTAGCGGCCGTCCAGAAATAGAATGTGTTCCGGAACTTGGGAAAAGACTAGCTAGGTCTTTCCCCCACGCTGGACTAATCGGTTAACAGAATACACAACCCAATTAGCCACTTACGCAACCTCATGCTGGGCCGTTACCGAATAACGGGCCTCTTACGCAACTCCAATAGATCAACTGAATTCCCTTTTTGTCTCTTTCCAAAATTCCACGACATAGGTGGATCAAAACATTCTCTTTATCCAGTTTCTAAAATCACTATCACCTATCTCTTTTATATTTTCAAAACCAATTCTGTCACAGCACACTATTCAAATCCTCTTTTCATTTAAATCACATTTAGAGATAGGTGTTTTCAGAAGTTACTTTTCCCCAAAACATAATTTTAAACAACATTTTCAAATACGGGGGATACGTAACTTAAAATGTTTCTGTTCCATTATAAAAGTACAAAATTTAATTATTCACATATACTGAACCATAAAAGAATGGTCAGGGGTACTTGCCTTGCAGAGCGATACAACTATCTCTGATTGACCTTGAACCGATTTGGGACACTCGGCTTTATCACTTTACTATTTGACTATCCTGGATCTGACTTCAATGCCCAGGTCCTTCGCTTAGGAACCTCGCTGCGCTTGTCGACTGAACACTAGATTATCTTTAGTTCGATATCACTTTTTGAGTCCTTTGACTAATACCTACAGAGCCGAAATACTCTACGTTAGACGTCTAGGTATGCTTGACATATCCTCAAAACACATCTACCCATTCGATATCAAATCCCGACTCGTAATTATATAGATCATAATAACACGCGCAACAATTAGGGTTCACAATCTCGGATATCGGATCGGTCTTTGTTTTTAGAAAATACGTATACTCGTCATTTTGCGAAATTAGGGTCATTGAGTTTTAACAAAACATTCACCAAAACATACAATCACGTTCAGCACAAAATTTATGTATATACTTATTTATACTCGTTCGATGTTCCGATAACTACAGGGTATGTCCCGAATTTCTGAATTTAATTTCCAAAAAACTTCGAGCAGCACCTCCACTGTTTATCGGCCTACCCGTCGAACAATTCGACGTCAAATCACAACAAACAATCCAACAATTATTCCACAAATACAACCGAAATCCAATTCACAAATCCCAAACACCGATTTAACCAACTAATTATTATTATTACATCTTATATTCACAGTCGTATTTATTTAATAATTTGTAGGACTCAGAACAACGTCATCACTGTCCACCGTCGGCTCGCCGAGGCTCATTGCCGACGGCGACAAAATTTCACGGGTAACCGATTAATTTTTCGGGTTTCCAACGCAAAATTCAATCGATTAAATTTATAAATTCATCCCGCACGAAATCATTTATTTCACGAATATTCGATCAATAATTTCTGCAAAAAGAATAAAAATTCACTTCCATAAGATATTTCAGAGAAGTAAAAGAATAATAAATTGCAAAAGAGCACACGCACGCGCGTGTACCACCAACACAGTAAGCAACCGGAAAACACCGCACACGGCCGGAAAAAGAAAGGCCAGAACAACAAGCACACACACAGACGTCACTCACAACACCACACACATATACATACAATTGAACACACACATTTTACAAGCATACATATGCAGCAAAACCCACACACAAATAACACCACCAGCGGGTACTCACCGGAGCAACACGTGGCGGGGGCAGTTGAGAAGAAAGATGAACAGAGAGGAGAAGAAAGAAAAGAGAACAGGGGAGAGAGAGAGGAAAAGATCGAGATAAAAAAAGACTGAGATGAGAGATCGATTCGGGTGGGAGGGGGAAGAAACCCGAGTGGAACCCGAGTGGTGCTAAGAGGCCACGTAGCAAAAGAAGTGTTGTGATGTTAACACGTATCAATCTCCTTTGCTGAAAGATTAACACGTGTTTACCAGGATAAATACGAATCATTTAAGGCCCGGTTTATTCCGGCACTCGCAATTATGAACCGAATCGCGCTTAAACAAATTCAGAAATTTACCAAAATAGTATTAAAATGTTAGAAATATCCTGGAGCAAATAAAACGTTATTTTTCAAAATTTTAAAATGATTTCTGAAATGCAATTTATACCCGCTTTTAACAATTAAAGGAAACAACGCGCGGGTGAAACTAACTCCGAAAATTCCCAAAATAATTTTAAAATTCTCAGAATAATACGAACTTAATAAAATATAAGTTTCATAATTTTTGAAGATTTCCATAATTAAATATGGATTTTACCATTAATCACACTCAGAAAATCATTTAAAAATAAATAATTAATGAAATAATGATTTCTCAATTTTAGAAAGTCTCAAAAGTAATTATTGTAATTATAAAATTATAAAACCAATTTTAGAGATCATCCAAATATTTATGGAAATAAATCTACAATTAAATCCACTTTTTAAAGTGGAACTGAATAATACCACTCACAATTTATTACGCAAATAATCCCTATACATCCACATTCACATATAAAAATAGTAACTACCAATACACATATTTTATTTATTAATTATTTAACAATTACACATTTAAATAATAAAAATATACGAGTTGTTATAAAGGTGATGAGAGAAGAAGGAAGAAAAAGCCGGATGGATCAGAACCATAACAAACCTTAAAAAACCAAACAATTCAAGCTCAACCTTCAAAGCCAATAAACTCCAACATCAAACAACCTCAAACCTCTAAGCCTAAATTCCTATACAAACAAACTGCCAACACCCTTCTAAAAATACCAATCATCTCAAACCAAAAATTTCTCAAGAAAATATCAAACCTACCCTCTGAAAAGCCATTAATCAAAATTAACTACAAGTCTATTGGGAGGAAACCTAAGAAAACCAAGCCTACTGAAAAAGTGGAAGTCACTGAAAGGGCCATCTGGAATTGTTTGAAGTAAAATGATCTTCTCCCTTTAAACTGGTGCATCTCAGATGCAGATTATTTTTAACAACTAGCTGAGGAAATAGTTAGAGTCTGGGTTGTAACTCTAAGGGAAGTAAAAATCTACTATGAAGATGGATCCTTCACATTTATAGGCTATACCTTAATGGATATTCTCTCTCCCACAGAAATCAAAACAGTGATAAGTTTATTGAAGGATAAGTATATTGCTACAAGAGCATGGAGATCTATTTTAGCTGAATGGATGATAGTAAGGGAGGAAAGGAAAGCAAGGAATAAGGCTGAATATGAGGAGAAGATAAGGAAGTATGATGAGGAGATTGAAATGTTTATTAATATATCAGAAGAACTCAAGGCAAAAGGAATGAGCCGAATTTCTAAGGATGGAAAATTTCTGAATTTCAAAGTTGGTAAATTCACAACATTTAGGATTGATTTGCTAAATGATTATCCAAAGAATTCTATCTGCAAGAATATCAAGAAGATCATGCCTCATAAGAATTGTGAAGAAGTAAATCTGTTTTGGAAAAAATATTTTAAGTTAAGATCTCTACAAGTCACAGATTAAGTGTTATAGAGAAGTCATTCGAGAACTCCCGAATGACTTATAGAGAAGTCTAGAAAGCTACTAGAGAACTCAGAGATATCGACAAGCCAAATTGAAGACATGAAGATTGGAGATATCGACAAGTCATTTTTTCACTAGAGAACTCTAGAGATATCGATAAGTCAAAATATCACTAGAGATCTCTGAGATATCGATAAGTCAAAATATCACTAAAGATCTCTGAGATATCGATAAGTCAAAATATCACTAGAGATCTCCGAGATATCGACAAGTCAAAATATCACTAGAGATCTCTGAAATATCGATAAGTCTATTTGCCACTAGAGAACTCAGGGAGATCGAAAACCCAAAGTGAAGACATGAAGATGAGAGATCTCGATAAGCTATTATACTTATCGAGATGTCAAGTTCTCTATATACCAAACTGGAGATCTCGAGGTAAAACTCAAAGTACAAAGTGCAGACCAGTTCATTATCCAAGTTTATCAATCAACAAACAATCCAATCAGTTGGATTGACAAGTCTACAAAAAGCAACTTGAAGAGTACAAGAACAAAGGCCAAGATTAACTAGCAGAGTAAAGTCTCAGGCGTGCAAGATCAGCAAGATACACTAAGCCAGAAATAAATTAATTTGATTATCCAAAAATAGGGTTTAGTACATACTAATGCATGTTGTGTAATAACCAGTGTTTATTGTTCTATAAAGTAAACACTGGATGCTCTATTAGAAACAACAATTTAGATAAGAAAAATCTTGTATTCTCTCAAGGAAGAAACTAAGCTCTTTATCAACAAAAAGCCTATAAATTTTGTAGCAAAATATTCTAAATTTTAATATAAAATTAAGTGAGTTTTGAAAGATCTGTGTTCATTATTGTTTCATGTTTGATTTCAGTATTAACATATTTCACTACAAGGTTTAATTTACTTTGTTCACCACCATAAATAATTCAAGAAAAACAGAAAAACACTAAAACACATTCATTCCCCCCTGTGTGATTCATTATCTAACAAGGTCGTAGGTGGCATTAGCTCTTATGCCGTAAAGAAGGAAAGCTATTTGAGGTAAGTAACTCTGCCTTCTTTTATGAATTGATTATAAAGGGGATATTGTCAATGCCATGATAAAGTAGTAATTATTTATAACACTTGTGATAAACCTATTATTGATTTTTTTTGAGAAATCTTGATATTGTTCCTTGTGATAACTTGTTATCAATCCTTGTTCAATCCCTTATAGTAATCCAATTGATCCTGACATTTATTACCTTGCTCTTATACTTTGTTATCTTTTTATCTCGTGAACCTAAGAGTATCCTTATGAACTTCCTTATGCAATGTTTTGATCAACCCGGATTCTTCGATAACTCGGATACCTTATTTTGTATTGATCTTTGCAACTATTCTAATCCTGAACTAGTATACCCTGATTAACACTTGATGAAGATCTTTAGTATTGATCCCTGTTTACTTTTGATTCGTTCACTTTCCTTGAAATCTTGAATTGAACTTAAGAATGATTTTTGACTTGAATGAGTCCAAATGATTTCATACTCTTGGTAATGATAAAATGAACTTAGATAACTTTTCCTACTTCCAACACAAAGGTTTTCCAAACAAATTCCTGATGGGTTGGATAGAGACGTAAGAAACTAGTGGGACTAGTCCAGTCATATAAGAGGCTAGCAGGGCTAGTCCAATATAAGGCTGAAATAATGCCATAGGTACCATAACGATAAGATGGAGGTCGGTATAGGCTGATCACCCGTATTATATTTAATAGATGGATATTCCAATCAAGGGTTCCTTTATATTTTATAAAAGAGAAAATAAATATACTTTAAAGAAGTTTGCTTCTTTTAAATGAAATGAAATGAAATGATTTGTATCTACATTAAAGATGTGAGACCTGTGAACCCTGTCACTTTAATTAGTTGTTGAATTTCGAAGCTTGAATAACTGCTTCTTTCAATTGAGAAACTCTTTCAGAGTCCTTCTAATGAATTGTGATGAATGTTCACTTTCTCCCAACCATGAGCCTTGAATTCTTAAACCCGAAACCTTCTTCATGACCTTTACTTAGCCAATAAACTGCCACCTAGAGACAAATGTAAAATGCCTCAGATATTGTTATTAATATTGCATTATAGAATTATCTATAAAATTACTTGTTGAGCTTCTTTGCTCTTTAATTTGCTTTTATCTAACCCTGACAGTTAAGCAAGAAGATCTCAAGACTTAGGCGCACCGCTCGTAAGAGCGTTCCTGGCGGTCCATACCGGGTTGTAGGTTTACAGATGCCAGAGCAGGTAGTTGTTGTGTGTGTGATCAAGCATGTTAGTTGGAAGACTTGTATAAGTTGTTTTAGATACTTTGGGTTATCTGTCGATTTCATGTCAGAATCGAATAAATTTGAATTTAAGTATATTTGGGGTTGTAATATATGTTTTCTGGTTGGTAGTTGTAATCTTGTCTCATACTTAATCCTGTTTAGATCGATAATATTATCGGGGTTTATTATATATGTTATTATTATATTATTATAATGGTGTGTGGGTCCTTATTTCCTAATCCCGAGATTGAGTGTGTCACAAGTTGGTATCAGAGCTACAAGATCTATTCCCTGAGACAAGTTAGGATATAAAGGGAATTGGGTATATTTATATTGCGTGAGTGTTCGACTCACATGGATTGAGGTAGACTATTAGGTATAGTCTAAGTAAGGTAAATAGGTCAAGGTAGCAATTAGAGCTAGGGTATCGAGTCAGTTGGAAGTTTTATTTAACCCTAATGATGTTTTTTGGTTGTTGTTTATGTTTTATCTCAGGATCCTAGCAGTGGTAGTGATTCAGATTCCGAGCATTGTTTGCCTGGTTCCCCAGTAGACTGTATTCAACCCCCTTCAGTGGAGCCCCTATATGTTAGTTCAGACCCTAAGGAGAATCCATCAGAGAGCAGTGAGGCCCTTATGCAGGTATCTCTCCTGAGATCAGTTCCAGAGACCCCAGCCCCTAAGCGAGAGCCTTCTATGCTTATGCCCATCCATGTTGGTGGCAAGCTAGCCCAGGACTGAGACTTTGTGTACTCCCGTATCCCTGAGTTGGGAGCTTTGGTAGATAGGCTGGTTCATGAGTCCAGGCAGTAGACGTCAGTGTTGGAGACCGAGTGGAGAGTTCGTGTTCAGATGGTGGAGCAGGTTGCCCATAGACGGTTGGACGGGGCCCATCTTCCACTGATGCTGAGGCCAAGGCCCGGAGGGTTCATAAGATCATTCGTTGGATCCTGACAGTGTTGAGGGAGATTCTTAATTTTGATGGTTAATGAGTTACGAGATCAGGAGGGACATCTGGTGGAGCCCGTAGTTGTTATGGTTTCTTTTCAGCGACGATAGTCTTGGGATGCTTGGTCAGATATCGGGATCCCTTTTTCTTTTCATGTTGTATTATATTTCAGAACTTAGAGTTGGTTGATCTAGTAATAGTTAGGTAGAAGTTAGGGGTAGATAGGGGGATATTTTCCAATTTTTCCCTCTGTTTAACCCTGCTATGTTGTTGTATCTTATTCCCAGAACTTACTGTATCAGAACTATTTATCTATGTACCTTGGTTATCTTGGAAGAAACTGATGAACTCCATAAATTATCTATCTATTTATCTTTTTTCTGTATTCTGAAATATTAAGTTTCCTATACTATTTTACATATCATGTTTCCTAAGTAAGCCGTATTCGAACATCTTTGTGATAATACACCTTATGTCATGTGAGAACCCTAACCGATGAGTGAATTATGTAGTAACAGGATTGCATGTGCAACTGGGTAAAACTTAAAACCCTCAAAACTATTTCCAAAAGAATCTTTATTGTTATGTATGTCATGCATCGTATTGATAAATAATTGCTCATCAGGTTTGTAAAATGGCCACTTCACCAAATCACCAAGAAGAAGAAATTCAAACCCAGGATCAAGAACAAAACAAAGACATTCCTATGATGAACCGACTCCTTCAATTATTGCAACAATCTCCATCCCCTATGTAATATCGGGGATATAGCGTGTAATTATCTTTTTCAATAAATGAATATTATGTGATTATTATGTGAATTTTGATGAATTATCTGAAGGTTGATAATAATGTTTGGATGTGTATATATGATAAGATATGGGTATGTTAATTTATTTATGTCCAGAATAAAATATAGATAATTACGATATTTTTCTGGTAATTTTTGGATTGTTATATAATTTTATATTGATTTATGAATTTATTAATTATTTTCTGAATAATTACAAAATTATTTTATAAAGCCGGGAATCGTCCAACTTCAACCGTTTTTACGTTTTACAACCCGAAACTCTTCTGAAAACTCCTTCCTAACCTAATCTGATAATTTCAGACATTTTCCGTGTTTTGACTTTTTCGATTCAGATTACGGCTTGACCCGTGTGCTTCCCGGCGCATAATTTTCGATACGGTAATCATTTCATTAAAGCAACAAAACCCGTATTCTCGAAAGACGGGATATTATTATATTATTTTCGTATAAAGTATTTTATTAGAAGCCGGTTTGGATAATTATCCAATACGGGAACCAAATCGGATCATTTTTGCAGTTACTTAGTGGCTAAGTAACTAATTTATCGATCCAAAACGATCCAAAATGAACCAATATTCCATAAATATATATAGCCCTTTTATTATTTCATTTTATTTGCATAATCATAATCGATCAGTAAAAATATAGAATTTACTGAGAAAACCCCTAAAAACGTTGCGTTCTTCATAATCAAACGCACAAACGAAGACATTATCGAACTCCGATTCAAGCGTGCAATATATCAAAATGATACCTTTCTGAATCAATCATCTATATTGGTGCAAAAATTAAGGTATTTTTCTTATCTAATTATTTTATTCAAATTTATTAAAGATTAAATTATGAAAATTTTTTCTTGATGTTATTGATATGATTTGATGATTCCATCGTATAGATAATATTTTTATGGTCAATTTGATATATTATATGTCAAAAATAGAGTTCAATAACATACAGAAAATGATGTTTGATTCCTGAAATCAAAATTAGGGTTTTAATACTTTGAATGTTCTAAATTGAATTTGTGTATTTCATATTTTAGTGATTCTGGGTAAAATCAGTTACCACCACTACATTCAGGACGTTCCCAAGAATCAAATCATTTTTTTTATTTGATTTGAGGAATCGTAGTTCATCAGATCGGGAAATTTAATCAGGCGGCGGCGGCAAATTCCGATGAATTTTCCGGCCGATTCAGCGCTGGTTTGTGTAATCCATGATTACAGAAAGGTTCCTGAAGGTGTAATAATCGTCCCCTGTTGATTCGGTGCAGTTCTGGGCAGATTTGGTTGTGGCCGTAAAAGCTCTAGTCGCCGTTAATGGCGACTGGGCGGTGGCAGCTCGCTGGAGAAGGAAGGGGGTGGTCAATTTCATTTTGACCCCCCTTATTTTTGCAAAAGTTATGTTTTAGTCCCTGGAATTTAAAAAACCTACAAAAACTGGATTGCTGTTTAATTTTATTTTAAAAATGATATTTTTATTATTCTAAAAATTAGAAAAACATTTATTTAATTTAGAAAATTGTTTTAATTATTTATTTATTCAAAAATAAATCGAAATTATTATATTAATTAATTTAATAGTTTTTAATTACTTTAATTAATTGATTAATTTAACATTAATTGATTAATTAATTTAATTAACTATTAATTAATTTTAATTATTTAATAATTAGATTTAATTATTTAAAATTGATTTCAAAATTCTGAAAAATAGTTTCGAGCTTTAAAATATTATTTAAAATTATTTTCAAGACTCGATAATTATTATAAAATTATTTTAAAGTCATATTCGGGTATTCAAACCCTGTTATTTAATTATAAAATGATTCGGAGTCCCGTTTTAAGTACGAAAAATGTTTAAAAATTCGTATTAAGTAACTAGAAAACCATTTTGACCCCGAAACTTCTTTGAAAAATTATTTTGATCGATTATCTTGTGTGATATGTGCTACGGGCTATCTGATTTATGTGTTATATGCTTATGTGGGTATTGTTTGATGGTTTTTGCTGTAACTTTCAATCCGTAAACCGGATTTGTGTAAAACGAAGGGTAGATAAAAGCTTATGACGTCTATGTGACGATTAAAATGATATGAGATTGAGTATTGATAGATACTTGTGATGCCTAGCAGAGTAAGGAAGGCATAGAAAAGAAAGCCAGTGATCAGTAAATAGAACTAAAGTGTAGAAAAAGAAAACAAGTGATCAATGAATAGAAGCAAGGCTTAGAAAAAGAAGGAAAGTGATGAAAAAGTAAAATTGTTAGATGGGTACAAGTAAAGTTGGAAATCATCGGTGGTAAGGCAAGTACTTCAGAACCTTTCTTCAAGATATATTACTAATATTTTCAAACTTTCTCATAACATATTGCTATTATTCAAAATAACTCTTATTTTATATTGCAAGCGCTTTAACTATTTAACCTTGAACTCTGATTCTTATTGATCTTGAGCCATAAGCCTTATTCTTCATAAACCATTGATTATTGAATTTTCAGATATGAGCCAAACAGATATAATACTACTCCACAAATACATATCTACCACATACTAATTTCTGATATTGAAGTGTTTGATATACCAACCCTTATTCCTTGTTTAACAGAAGACCAATCCTTGTAACCCTTGAACCCTTGGTCTTCTACTTTCTGATTCTTTCCTTGATTGAAAGCCAATCTTTTGAATTCCTTATTATACCTTCATGGATGGTTTTATAAATATGGACCAGTTCATGGTCGGACCAGATTCATGGTCATAATAGGCCAATGCGTTCCTTGGATCCAGTATCTAGAGCAAAGCCGGGAGCCTTGCTCGGGGTTAGTACGTGACTGATCAGCAACCTAATCTTGGTTTTTAAAATGAAAAGTGAATATCCAATTCTAATCATTGCTTCTTCAGAAACTTGATTCTTCTGAATCATTTCAATTGATTATTGTTTAACCTCAGTTATTGCTATTATGACTTGCTGAGCTAGTTAGCTCACTCTTGCAAACCTTTCTATGTTTTCAACAGTTGAAAAGGAAATTGTTGGTAACGAGGATTCCCAGTCCAGCGTGCGAGCTAGGATTCCAGGTTAAGTTGGATCGAGCTAGCAGGAGCTTTATGTTGTAGATGAATTATGCAAGATTGTAAAAACGATATCTTTATCAATTGTAAGTTGAACTAGTTGGGATTTGGTACGATGTAATAAAAGTTAAGGTTGTGGCTTGTTCTCATACTTTGACCTATTGTGATCCATGGTTGTGTAAAGAAGGGTCAATGCATATAATATTTTATATACAGGTTTAAATATGGTGTATGTGTGTGTTGTGGACCCCAAACTTCTGACCAGGGTTTGGAGGGCGTTATAGTTTTGGCATCAGAGCCACAGGTTTTAAGTCACTAAAACAAGCCTAGATTGTCAGGAATTGATAGAGGGTTAGGATTAGAATTAAGAAATAGAAAAATAGAATGTAGAGAGGTTGAGTGCGACTGTATAATAGGTTTTGGTATAATTCGTGATGAGATTCGAGATTCTTATCTGGTGAATCAATTTTCAGATAGCAGCGATGGTAGATTCTTTCATTCCGGTATCGTCTGATCATTTGGAGCGTTCAGTCGGAAGACCATCATCTAATTTATGCCCTGCTCATCCATCGGTGTTAGCCATATCACATCGTGTTGCGGCGGTTGCACCTTTTCACGTTATTATCCCATCCCCTGATGCGAGACTACCTATTCGAGAATCTCTCACATGCTGATTCTGGTTCTACCGGATATTCAACTGTGTGTGCATTTTTTTTGTATACTCCACACCTTATTCTATAACATTAGTCTAAAACTCGTCTTATGAAGTAACAACACCTATGAAGATGGATTTGAGAGCTACAACATATGGTGAGTACACGAGTTATTAAAAAATATGAGAAAGAACTTAGAGTGAGGATATGCGTGTTCCGAAAGATAGCCGCTACCAGGGTCTATGGAACTACTAGTAAGTATGCCACCCATGATTATCTTATGAAGTGAGCTAGGTGGATTTTAAGGAATTTGAGAAGGTTGGATATCGAGAGTTTTTTTGGAATTATTGATGATATTATATTTAATCATGATACGTATAGTAGTAATGTGATGTGATATTATGATGGATTTAATGATTACTGGATATACTTGTTATACTTAGTAATCATAAGAGATGATGATGGAAGTGTTACCGGTATGAAAGACTAGAAGTGAAGTTACGAATAAATTAATACGCAACGGTAATTGGAATTTTTGTCGACCAATGAAGGTAAATTGGACCCAACGAGGGATAGAAGATATACAGAAATGAATGAGCTTTTATCTGATTGTGTTCCTAATTTGATACTTTGTAGTGGTTGAAAAGAACGACAACTAACTCATATAGTAATGACGACCAGGTGTATGATTTTCAAAATTTAAACCAGTTTTCAAAAGAGATTTTCTTAACAAAATTTTCCTAAAATTCCTTTGGAGAAAACAAGTTTTAAATACTTGGTTGTCCAATTACTACTTAAGTTTCTCGATTATTATAAGATTTGGATTACCTAGAAGAATATTGGTTCTAGAAGTTAGTATGGTTCATTTAGAAAGCCAAGTGGACCCGCTATTATAGAAAAGATTTGATTATTTCTAACAGAAGAGTGCAAATCTTGTTTGATAAGTTTAAATGATAGAACCAATGTACGGAGAAACTATTCATCCAATTTTTGAAACTATTAGAGTTCAAAGGGTACGTCGATTCACGAGAAGTCGAGTATGGGCAAAGAAGATTGAGAAAATTTCCAGAGGAAGAATTTCATTAGCAAATGAGTCGATATGTTGAATGGTCAATAGCGTAAGAGAAATTTGGAGTTATGATTGTAAATCTCCTAGATAGGGTCGAATTTTAAAAATATTGAACATGGAAGCGTGACGCTAAAGATACAAGACCTAATAAATGGGAAATTAATCTAATGATTGAGTTAAGAAGACATTCAGGGAACTTTCTAAAGTTAATGACTCGGAATGAGATCTATTAATCGGACAAGCGTTGAAACTATAAACAGATAAAATGTGGATGGCGACCAATGATGTCATTCTTTCCTATAATCCTATATATTCTTATGAATCACGAGTAAAGTGTGAATTTCGTTCATGATTAGCTCTATAAGGTGATAAGAAAATTTTTGAATCCCTTTCAAATCATTCCTCCTTCGAAATATTACTTTCTGATTGAGACAAGCAGTGTTATGGTGTGATGCTTTGTCGAAATGACAAAGAGTCTGGTGGGACGTCACCTAATCATGTGCTGTATGCCATATAGTATGAAAGACTGGCCATCTTGAGTACAAAAATGTTTGTCTCACTCATATCCAAATCATCATTCATTCTTTCCTCTTCAATTATGATTTTTTTATTCATGGATCTTTCCGATTGTTTCCTTGTACTCTTATTTCTTACAAAAGGTTTCCAATCAGAATCAAATACACAAATTCTTTCTTGTGTAAGGTCTATCCTTTGAATATTTTAAAAAGGACGTGAAATGAACCCATGTAGAAGATGGAGTTATATGATGAGTATGGATAATTGCAAGCCAGTAAATGGTGGATATTTACGTATAGACAAGAACCATTATTCCAATAATGGGATTGTTGCGAGGACATCACATCAGAGGCGGAAATCTGTGTACATGATACGTTGCAAGTATAAGATTTTGGCGTGAATTGGAGTAGTTAGCGAACTATATGAAGTAAATTAACTAGAGGAATAAGAAAGTAAAGTTACGTATATCGGATAAGGCGAATGATTGATTGGACAACAGAAGCGAATAAAGAAATTTTTAATAATACCCATATACGGGATTAATACGTTGTGAAGATGAAGCATACCTCAATCAGGTGGGAGATATTTGTCATGAAGATTCAAGATCGAAGAAATACTAGTTACGAATAAACTTTAAGCGTGTTCATCAAGGGATGGTTGGGCTTTCCCACTCAAGTAAGTGAGTTATGGTAAAAATGATGCTTATAATTGGGTCAGCAAAGAAGGTTCAGTATGGAAAGAAATAAGGGGAGATGAAGGTATGGTGGTTTGACTGCAACAATTTTTAAGATGTGATGCTTTAAAACCAAATGAATTATTTCGCAAGATTATAATAATGTTGGTTAAGACCACGTGCTGGTTATCAGAAGTTGAACAAGTTAACTAATAAGAACAAGTGTATGTCATCAAGAATGGTTAAATTGTTAATTAGAGAGCTTGAATTGAAACACAAACTAGAAGAATTTTAGAATAATTTGTAATTGTACTCAGTAGTGATATTCTATTATAATCAGAAAATATGAGAAAAGGGCATGGTATAATAAGAATTATCGCTATAATCTTAAGTTAAACTAAAGATATGGGTTATACGGGCTACCATTATATGTGGTGGTGACATAATGAGTTTAGAAGGTGACAGTGGATTGGTATATTTGAAGGTTGATTGTTGGTTGTTTGAGTGATTGTTGGTTGTTTGATTAATTGTTGGTGTCGGCTTGAGCCCGACTGGTAGTCAATAATATAAAGGAGATGCTGCCAAAATTTTCGTAAAATACCCTACTTTTAAAGATAGAGAGTATACTTCCGTGTGTTATTCATATTTATATTAATACTCTAAATAATTGTGATCTCGGCTCTTGAAAAAGGTTGTTACAGCCAATCCGACTATATATAATTGGTCTTTGATTTATTTAGCTAGTCATCACTTGGTGTAATTGATCAGTTGAGTGAGTTAATTGGTTAATTTTACCAATTAATGGTCAGTTATATAATGAATCGTATATTTTTGTAATATTTAAATATGAAATTATTGCATAATTAATTAAATAAATAATTGTATATTGATTTTGATCTCTGTGTTCTATTTATTATTATTTACATGAAATTATTGGGTTGCGTGGATTATTTGTATGATTATTTATTGCACCATATTATTTTTGTTTCGCCTTTAGAAGTGATTTTATGGTAAACTTATTTTCAAAAATATTAGGATTGTCTCTAAAATTGTTTTTATGATTTTACAATTTCAATAATTTTTTTTTGGGATTTTATAAAATTTACAAATCATTATTTTGTTAATTATTTATTTTTAAATAATTTTTTTGGTTGTATTTATTTGTTAAGTTCATAATATTTAAGGCATTTTAAAATTACTTTGGTAATTTTCAGGGTTAATCTTACCTGCACGTTGTTTCGAGTAATCATTAAATGCGGATATTAGTTGTATTTCAAAAATGGCTTAAAAATTGTGAAAACTTTATTTTATTAACTTCCGAATATTTCAAGAATTTTGGTATAAAATTTGTAATTTTTTGATGTGTTTTAACGCGCAGTTGGTACGTTATTGTAACAGAAAACGATATAAAAGAAGGCTAGCGGATAAACCTGGACACGTGTTCAATTCTGACATATTCCGTGGTATGTGTCCCAACCTTAGTTATTTTCCTCCTTCTCTGTTATCCCCCCCAACCGAGCCCTGTTCTTGGTCTCTCTCTCCCAATCAAATCCCTCTCATCTCTCACCTCTCAAATCTCTCTCGCTCTCGTCTCTCTTCCCTCCCTCTTTCTCCTCCTCAATTTCTCTTCTCTTTCTCCTTCTCTTCCTTTCTTCCTAGTTTTCTACCTTCTGCATCGGTGAATTTTTGGGTCAGTGATTTCGGCGAGTCTCCTCGTTTCGTTCTTGTTTCAGTTTAAATGAAAATGTATATGCATGTTTGTGTGTATATGTGCACCTGTGTGTGTGTGTGTTATTGTGTGTGTGCATGAGTGTAACAATGTGTGTGTGTGTGCAGCCATGTGTGGTGGTGCATCTCCGCGCGTGTTGTGGTGCTGTGTGGCTTTTGTTTCGGTTTTGTCTGATTTTTGCAGTTTGCGAATTGGAATAGTATAATGATTTTAATAATTTTTCTGCAGGATTTTATTTGAGTAAAATTCATGATATCAAATATTTCGTGCGGGAATTTAATTTAATAAATCAGCGAAGGTCGCGTTGGAAACCCGGGAAATTACTCGGGTACCCGCGGAATTTTGCCGCCGTCCGCGATGACTTTTTACGAGCGGACGGTGGACGGTGATGATTTTATTCTGATTCCTAAATATTTTGAATAAATAAAATGATTTGTATGAATTATTTTCGGTAGTAAATAAATATTTTTGTGACGATTCGTATTGGATTTGTTGAGAATCGACGTCGATTGATGTTTCGACGGGTAAGTCTATAAATAGAGGAGTCGCTGTCAAAATTTTTCTAAAAATTACTTTTACATACGAATCAAACGTATATATCTAAATAAATACAAATTGAACCCTGATTGTGATGTGTACCATTATTATGTGTATATTATTATGCGAATGTGTACGAGTCGGGAATCGTATCGTTGGGTAATTAGTTTATTGAGGATAAGTCAAGCATAACAAGTTGTTTAACCTAGGTTGTTTCGATTCTGTAGGTTCAAGTCGAAGGACCCAGTAGTTAAAGTCTGTTAGAGTCAAGCCAGTGTTAGTGTAAAGCTTCGCAAGGAAAGTACTGCTGAACAAATCTTTTATAGTTCAATATATATAAATGATTGTTGATTTAAATTACGTACTAGAATAGAACATTTTAAGTTATGTATTCCCCATATTTAAATATGTTTTATTAACTGATGTTTTGGGGAAAAAGTAACTTCTGAAAATGCCTATCTCTAGATTGTGATTAAATTGGAAAGATTTTAGAATGTGTGCTGTGAGATAACAGTTTAAAAAGAGATAGGTGTAATTGATTTTGAAACTGGATAAAAACAAATCAGATAGTGAATGGTTGTATAAGAGGCCCGTAACGGCCCAGCAAGGTTGCGTAAGAGGCTAGGTCGGTTGCGCGCCCTATTTAGGCCACTTAGTCCAGCATGACAGAGACTTAGCTAGTCTCTAAGTTCCGGAACAAATTGTGGTGGGATAGACTGATCAGCTGTCCCTAGGATTCGTCCAATTATATATCTGATTTTGGTTTAGTGGTTCCTGTAACGGAATAAATGGTTTTGTGGTCCTTGTAACGGGACAGATGATTTATGGTTCCAGTATTGGAACTGTGTTTTTGGAAAGGAAATAGCATGCTAAAATTGGACTCTGGTATTTTGACACAGCACACTATAAATGATATTGTTTTTCAGAGCATGCTAGTTTTGATATCCAATTTTTACTTGTTTTACATGTTTTTATAAACGAAACCTGATATTTGTTCCTATACTGTTTTTATATACATTGTTTTACTTGTTATTCATATAGTGGTACTGTTGAGTAATTGATTGCTCACCCTTTCAGCTTGTTTTGTACTTATTTATTGCAGATGTCTAGAAGACCAGGGCAGAGTAGAATGTCAGCCCCCTCCGGTCCCGACTCCTCTGAGGTAGTTGTATCAGACCCTGAGGTCTGATGAGTTGTTGTAATAAGTTAGAGTGTCAGATTGTGGAATAAGTTAGTTGTTGTGTTGTAACCTAAATAATACTTGAATCTGCATCGGCTCCTGGTTCGAGGTCTGTTTTATAATAAAGTTTAATTAGTAATTTATATTCGTAGTTTGTTATATTTTGGTGACATCAGCCACTGACCCTGGGGTTGAGGTCGTCATAGTTAGTATCAGAGCTACAGGTTTAAGTCCATGATTTAGGTTAAGGAGTGAGTCATGAAGGTGTAGGAAGTGTGTCCCAAAGTGTGAGTCAGCCACTCATTTAGAGGAGCAACCCTAAGTGTCAGTCGAGGGTTCTGATGGCGTTACCCTGAAATCTATTAATATTTTAATAGACTTGCCTTAACATTGTTGTATCTTCCCTGTATATTTATTTTGTTGACAGTGGCCCATAGCGATTTCTAGTTCTCCATCTCGGGGGAACCAGTCAGATTCAGATGATTCAGACTCTGAGAGGACTTTGGATGCCATAGTTGAGGAGACTCCCATGCCTCCCCCACCCGTTCCTCCAGTTGTACCAGGAGGTGTGTCAGGACCTAGTGCCCGTCCTCGTTGGGTAAGAAGGTCATTGTCGGCTGTTAGGGATTTCCCTCCAGGGTGTGGTCCTAGTTCTTCCATCTCAAGACCACCTATCCCTCCATCCGTTCCTTCAGGTGCATCTTCCCTGATCCCCTACCATGTTCACCGAGCAGTGAACCAGTATTTGATTCGAGAGTAGAGCCCAGGGTTAGCGGCATAACTTGACCAGATACCGGTTGGGCCTTTTCAGGGCATCCCTGCCCCTTCACCCGATATACAGGAGAGAGTGTGATCCTTGACTCAGGCTTCTGTTGAGAGAGCCCGGACCATTGACCGTTTTATTAGCTCAGAGTTTAAGGCTGTTCAGTATCATGATCTAGTGAATTGGTTGGTATTTGAGTTAGGGTCTATCGGTGGTAGTGGCAGTGGTTAGATCAGAGTCGTTGCAGTGAGATACAGAGCTCAGTGTTGGTTTGTAGGAGTTTTGTAGGTGTTTTCTTTATATATGTATATTATGTTGTTGTAGCTTGTACTAGGCGGAGGCTGCTATGACATCCAATTTTATTGTGTATTCAATTTATTTCGAGTGTTGTACTGTAGTTGTTGGATAGATTTGTACTGTTGTTGTACTATCGTTCTTTCTATTATACTGTTGTTGTTGGTTTTATCTTTATTGCACTGTTGTTATTATTGTTACTGTTATTGTTGTATTTGTTGCTGGTTTTGTTAAATTTAATTATGCATCGTGGATGGACCCCAAGTAAACAAGGAGGGGAATATTTAATTGTGACAACATTCTCCTAATGTATAAAAATGTTGCTACCCGGGGGCACAATTTTCATATAAAACCTTTTTTGTGTTTCAGGAGAATGCCTCCTAAGAAGAATATCCCGTATAATTCCTCCAGCAGGAACTCTGATGGGGGCCCAGCCATGGATGGATTACTAGATTTGTTGCGCCAACAATATAATCAGATGGCTCAATAGAAAGAACAATTCCAGCAATAGCAACAGCAATTCCTGCAATAGCAGCAACAACAACATCAATTCATACAACAACAGCACTAACAAATCCAACAACAATTACAGCTTCAGCAGCAACCCCAGCCTAGAGAGCCAACCCAAAAGGTTAGTTTCAAGTCCTTTCAGTCATTCAAACCCCCAGAGTTTAAGGGCGGGGTAGATCCGATTGCCGCTAGAATTTGGCTTAAGGAAATGGAGAAAGCCTTCACCCTCTTTCAGGTCAGTGATGATTCTAAGACGGATTATGCCAGTTATTTTCTCAAGGGTAAAGCAAATTTTTGGTGGGAATCTACGCGTGCACTAGAAGGAGAGGGCCCTGTCTCTTGGGCCAGATTTACTGAGTTGTTCCTAGAGAAGTATTTTCCGGATTATTTGTAGAGTCAGTTGGAAGTAGAATTTTTAGAACTGAAGCAAGGAGAGAAGAGTGTGGCTGAGTATGAGGCCAAGTTTATAGAATTGGCCCGATTAGCCCCTGGATATGTGAATACCGAGATTCATAAATCTAGAAGGTTTTAACAAGGACTGAAGCCTGAAGTTTGTAGTGGAGTGGTAGCCCTGCAGCTCAAGATGTATACCTCTGTAGTTCATGTCGCCCTAGTGATTGAAAGTGATCAGAAGTTGGCCTCCAAGGAGAGGGGTGATAAGAAGAGGAAGTTTGATAATGGTGTTAATAAGGCGGATCGAGAAGAGTCCAATCAGAAGTTCCCAAGGAAGTTTGGCCGGAATAGGAACAAAAGATTTAGGAGGCAAGGCTTTACTCAGACAAGTTCCGGTGTCACCTCAGTTGCCTCTGCCCCAGTTCAGTCAACTAGGCCAATTGTGGAATGTAAGTCATATGGTAGAAAGCATAGTGGTCAATGCAGGAAGGATGTTCAGTGCTTTAAATGTGGTAAAAAAAGGTCATTATGTGTCAGAATATAACTCAGGGAACCTCGGAGTCACCTGCTTTAAATGTGGTAAGGTTGGGCACATTTCCAGAAACTGCAAGATGGCTACTCAGGGTAGCATAGGAGGTAGTGAATCTCAAGGACCGGCAACCAGCACAGCAAGAGCCAGAACCTTCAAGATGACCAAGAGATCTAATGCTCAGGATTCGGATGTAGTTGCAGATATGCTTTCTCTAAATTTCATGCCTGTTAAAGTTTTGTTTGACTCAGGAGCGTCTAAGTCTTTTATATCTAAAGAATGTGTAAGTAATATGGATTTGATGTTGGAAGATTTAGCTGAACCCTTGAATATAGAAGTGGCAAACCAAGATAAAGTTCTAGTAAGCCAATTTTGTCCTAGGTGTCAATTAGAAATCTGTGGGCGTTTCTTTTCAGTGGACCTAATACCCTTTGAGCTAGGAGAATTTGATGTGATTTTAGGAATGGATTGGTTGTCCCAGCATAAGGCAAATATTGATTGTAAGAAAAAGAAAATTTGGTTGTATACAGAAAATAATGTTAGGGTAACTTACCAAGGACAGAAGCAGAAAAAGAAATTCCTCTCGGTATTGGAAGCAAGGAAGCTGTTGAGACAAGGATGTGAGGCATACTTAGCCCATGTCCTGGACACTGGGAAGAAGGCACCCAGTTTGGATGAGATCCCAATAGTTAGTGAATTTTCAGACGTGTTTCCAAACGAATTACCAGGATTACGACCCGATCATGAGATTGAGTTCTCTAATGACCTAATTCCGGGAGCAGAACCAGTTTCAAAGGCTCCCTATCATATGGCCCCAGTAGAAATGAAAGAACTAGCTAAACAACTTCAGGAACTTTTGGATAAAGGGGTAATTAAACCAAGTGTATCCCCGTGGGGCGCACTAGTGTTATTTGTGAAGAAGAAGGACGGGAGCAAGAGATTGTGTATTGATTATCGGGAACTGAACAAATTGACCATCAAGAATAAGTATCCCCTACCCGGGATTGATGATTTTTTTGACCAGCTTAAAGGAGCATATTGTTTTTCGAAGATTGATTTAAGATCAGGCTATCGCCAGTTGAAGATCAAGCTTGAAGATATACCGAAGACTGCTTTTTGAACCAGGTATGACCATTACGAGTTCTTAGTGATGTCTTTTGGATTGACTAATGTATCGGCAACTTTTATGGATTTAATGAACCGGGTGTATAAGGAGTATTTGGATAAGTTTGTTATTGTATTTATTGATGACATCCTCATCTATTCAAAGACCAACGACGACCATGTCGAACACCTAAGGATTTCTTTGCAAAGACTAAGGGAAAAGCAATTATACGCTAAGTTTTCAAAATGTGAATTTTGGTTGGAAGAAGTTCAGTTTTTGGGTCATATAGTGGGTAAGGATGATATTAAGGTGGATCCCATGAAGATTGAAGCTGTATCTAGATGGGAACAGCCGAAGTCTCCAACAGAAGTTAGAAGTTTTCTTGGATTAGCAGGTTATTATCGAAGATTTGTGAAGGACTTTGCCAAGATTGCAACTCCGTTGACCAAGCTGACCAGGAAAAATGAAAGATTTGTTTGGACTGAGAAATGTGAGGAAGGTTTCTAAGAATTGAAAAAGAGGTTAGTGACAACACCAGTGTTAGCATTACCAGATGAAACAGGGAATTTCGTGATCTACAGTGACGCTTCTCTAAAAGGATTAGGCTGTGTATTAATGCAACATGATAAGGTTATTGCGTATGCGTCCAGGCAATTAAAAACTCATGAGCAGAAGTATCTCGTGCGTGACTTGGAATTGTCAGCAATTGTATTCGCGTTAAAGTTGTGGAGGCATTATTTATATGGAGAGAAATGTGAAATTTATACGGATCATAAAAGCTTAAAGTATATATTCACCCAGAAGGATTTGAACATGTGACAGCGAAGATGGTTAGAGCTAATCAAGGATTATGATTGTTATATCAAATATCATTCGGGCAAAGCTAATATGGTAGCAGATGCCTTAAGCAGGAAGGAAAGATTAAATGAGATTAGAGTATCTGAAGAACTAGCTAGAGAATTGAAAAAGCTGGAAGTTGAAGTTCGAGTGCCAGAAGGTAACAAAGAGCATTTATATAAGATTACTTTTCAGCCAAAATTGATGGAAAGAATAAGAAGGTGCCAAGAGGAAGTTATGAATAAAGGGTTGGATGATTTAATGGGAGAAGAAGTTTGTACTGAAAAGGATAGCAATGGTATATTCAGATTTTCCTCGAGGATATGGATCCCCAATATAAGCGAATTGAAGAATGAAGTTTTGTAGGAAGCTCACAATTCTAGATTCTCTATTCATCCGGGGAGTATCAAAATGTATCAAGACTTAAAGAAAAACTTCTGGTGGCCAGGAATGAAGAAGGAGATTGCAGATTGGGTCAGCAAATATTACGTATGTCAGACAGTAAAGGCAGATCATCAAAGGACCAGTGGGTTGTTGCAGCCTTTGGAGATTCCACAGTGGAAATGGGAAGAGATTGGCATGGATTTTGTGGTAGGATTGCCAAAGAGAAAGTTGAATCATGACGCTATTTGGATAATCATCGATAGATTCACTAAGTCAGCACATTTCCTCCAAATTAACGAGAGATATTCTTTGTAAAAGTTGGTTAAAATGTATTTGGATGAAATAGTAACCAAGCATGGAGTTCATGTATCCATCGTATCAGACCGAGACCCAAGAGTCAATTCAAGGTTTTGGACCAAGTTTCAAGAGTGTTTAGGAACTAAGTTAAATATGAGCACTATTTATCATCCTCAAACAGATGGCCAACGTGATAGGACGATTCAGACAATAGAAGATATGTTAAGGATTTGTGCTTTAGATTTCAAGGGAAACTGGGATGATCATCTGCCATTGATTGAGTTTTCTTATAACAACAACTACCATGACAGCATCGAAATGCCACCTTATGAAGCCTTATATGGACAAAAATGCAGATCACCTTTGTATTGGGACAAAATAGGAGAGAAGAAAGTGTTAGGACCTAAATTAGTACAGCAGACTAGAGATGTAGTGGCATTGATTCAGAAAAGATTGGAAGCTGCTCAAGATAGGCAGAAGAAGAATGCAGATTTACATCGGAAGAATATAAACTTTGAAATAGGATCATTGGTATTGTTGAAAGTCTCGCCATGGAAAGGGTTGGTTCGATTTGGACAGAAAGGTAAGCTTAGCCCAAGGTATATAGGACTATTCGAAGTTTTGAAGCAAATAGGAAAAGTCATGTACGAGATAGCATTACCGCCACAGTTATAGCATATTCATAATGTGTTCCACGTATCCATGTTGAAGCCATATATCCCTGATTCGAATCAAGTAATTGAGTACGAACCGATCGAGCTTCAATCAGATTTGTCCTATGTGGAACGGCCAATCCAGATATTAGATCGTAAAAAAAGTGTACTTAGAAATAAATCTATCCCTATAGTTAAAGTACTTTGGAGAAACTCTAGGGTAGGAGAGTCTACCTGGGAGTTAGAATAAGATATGCTTAACAAATATCATCACTTGTTTAATTAGTTAAGATTCTGGGGACAGAATCTTTTTAAGGGGGGAAGGATATAACGACTCGTATATTTTTGTAATATTTAAATGTGTAATTATTGTGTAATTAACTAAATAAAGAATTTATATTGATTTTGATCTATGTGTTCTATTTATTATTATTTATATGCAATTGTTGGGTTGCGTGGATTGTTTCTATGATTATTTGTTGCACCATATTATTTTTGTTTCTCCTTTAGAAGTGATTTTATGGTAGACTTATTTTCAAAAATATTTGGATTGTCTCTAAAATTGTTTTTATGATTTTATAATTTCAATAATTTTTTTTGCGATTTTATAAAATTTACAAATTAATATTTTGTTAATTATTTATTTTTAAATGATTTTCTGATTGTATTTATTTATAAAATCCATATTTAATTCCAGGATTCTTCAAAAATCATGAAACTCATATTTTCTTAAATTCATAATATTTTAAGCATTTTAAAATTATTTTGGAAATTTTCGGGGTTAATCTTACCCGCACGTTGTTTCGAGTAATCATTAAATGCGGATATTAGTTGTATTTCAAAAATGGCTTAAAAATTGTGAAAATTTAATTTTATTAACTTCCGAATATTTCACGAATTTTGGTATAAAGTTTGTAATTTTTCGATGTATTTTAACGCGCAGCTGGTACGTTATTGTAACAGAAAACGATATAAAAGTAGGCTAGGGGATAAACCAGGACATGTGTTCAATTGTGACATATGTCGTGATACGTGTCTCAGCCCTAGTTTTTTTTCCTCCTTTTCTGTTATCCCCCCCCCAAACGAGCCATGTTCTTGGTCTCTCTCTCGATCAAATCTCTCTCATCTCTCACCTCTCAAATCTCTCTCGCTCTCTTCCCTCCCTCTTTCTCCTCCTCGATTTCTCTTCTCTTTCTCCTTCTCTTCCTTTCTTCCCAGTTTTCTTCCTTCTGCTCCGGTGAGTTTTTGGGCCGGTGATTCCGACGAGCCTCCTGGTTTCGTTCTTGTTTCAGTTTTAATGTATATGTATATGCATGATTGTGTGTATATGTGCACCTGTGTGTGTGTTATTGTGTGTGTGTGTGAGTGTAAAAGTGTGTGTGTGTGTGTGCAGCCGTGTGTGGTGGCGCGTCTCTACTCTTGTTGTGGTGCTGTGTGGCTTTTATTTCGGTTTTGTCTGATTTTTGCAATTTGCGAATTGGAATAGTATAATGATTTTAATAATTTTTCTACAGGATTTTATTTGAGTAAAATTTGTGATATCAAATATTTCGTGTGGGAATTTAATTTAATTAATCGGAGAAGTTCGCGTTGGAAACCCGAGAAATTACTCGGGTACCCGTGGAATTTTACCGCCGTCGAATTGTCTGAATCTTAGCCGTTAATTCCCTGAACATTATCCATCGAGTATACTTACAGTTTATAAGTATAACACAACGGATAATTGAAGGAATTTTTACAGTTTATTTTTTAAACGGCTATTTTGGGCAATCTTATTGGTTACTTTATATTATTTTATTATTTTTGACAGTTATTTTTAAGATAGTATAAAAGCATAATTCATTTCCATTACTTTTCTTTTATCATTCTCAAATCATCTGCTCTAAATTCTCTCTTTCTCAAAAGCAATTATCATCTCTATCTCTGCAATTTCCACTCTCTAACAATGGCACCAGTAGTCAAGATCATGTCACAAACTGGATTCATCTATGAGAAGAACAACTTCACGGCTCTAGTAAACAAGGGGATTCAATAGTCTGGTGACTACCACAAAATGATGGATTTTGTGAAGAACTGCAAACTCAACTACGCCATGCTAGAATCTCCCACCATCTTCTGCGAGGTTGTTGAAGAAATGTGGTCAACTGCTGTGTACAACTCAACTGATAAGACCATCACACTCACTATCAAAGGTAAGGAATTATATATCAATAGTGATGTTGTTAAAGCATATTTCAAGATTCCTGATAATACTATAACTTCACCACACACAGACACTGACATAATTAACATGCTTAACTTCATGAACTATGCACTCTCTACTTCTAAGTTAAGTGAAATTAGGAGGTTAGGTCTTAAAAAAGAATGGTGATATTTATGTGATGTAGTTACTAAGGTCTTTTCTGGTAATCAGTAATTTTGATTCTATCAATATCTCCATGCTTAACATGCTTTACATGCTAGTCACTGATAAGTACTTTAACTTTAGTGATCTTGTTCTGTTTGAGTTGGGGTTTAAGTTAGGTGAGTTAAATAAGAGGGGTAAAAATACTCTGCTAGATTTTTCATGATGTTAGCTAACCACCTCTCTAAGGGAATTGTGCTTGAGAACCTAACCAACAAATTAGATTTTTGGGTTCAAGAGAGAAGAATTATTGCAGATTTGAACAGGGCAAACCATCACAAAGAGGTGCCACTCTTCTATTTCCCAGTATTGGAAGCACCTCAGGTAAGTGAGGTAAGTTCATCTGTCTCTACTATTCCAACCTCACAAATTTCTTTACAATCTAGTGTAGCTATGGCAACTGTGTCAATGACCCAACAGTTGCCTACCCAAGCTGCCAAATCCAAAATTTCTAAATCCAAGTCAAAAAAAACCCCCTCTGGTATCTCTCAAAAGATGCCAGTTATAAAATCCACCAAATCTAAAGAGGGGAGTGTGAAGGTGGGCAAGGTAGGTGAGGGACAGGGTGAACATCAAAGAAACCTTACGGATAAGGTTGGAGAGGTGAGTGTTTCCCAAGCCCGCCATACTGCAGTTTCCCAACAGACTGCAGTGCTTAATAAAGAAATTAGCTCATTACTAGTTGCATCCTCCCAAAAGGATGTGGCTATTGAACAAAGCTCTCAGCGAAGAGCACAGGCCAAAAGGGTAAGGGACACAAGCTCACCCCAAATCTATACCAGAAAGAAGAAACCAAAAACCCTTAGGGATGCACAGGGTTCACACATTGTGCAAACTGGTGCTAAAAACACAGTCACTGCACCTTCTCAAAGTCAGTTTGATGTGGCTCCAATAAATGTGGAGTCACAACCAAAATCTTTAGTTATAGAAGCACCCCAAACACCAAATTCTCCCACAAACTCTCTGGATGTGGACATGATCAACACATCAATTCCTGATTCCCTTTCTTTAACTTTGTTGGGGAAGCCAAAATCTAGTGCAAGTGAGCATCATCTTTTAGATGATTTGTTGGCTCACTTGCCAATTCTTTCAGGAACTGTTGAGACATCTGTGCCTAAATTTTCATCAATCTGCACAGAGTCCACAATAGTTTCCACTCCTAACTCATTTATCCCTACTCTCTCGATGGATATTGTTCATTTTTCGAGTAGTGATTGAATCCCGACGGATAAGCTTAACAGCAGTTATCCGTCAGCTAGTCAAACTGTTAACCCAACGGATATCCCTTATCCATTGAGTGTCTCTGCACAACTTCAAATTTCATCAATTATTATAAGTGCAGAAGACTTAATGGTAGTACAATCACTCCTAGGATTGAGGGAAGAGAGTGTTATGAGTGAGAGTCTGGGTTGCTCCCAGGAAAAAGGAGAGGAAAAGAGTGAAAATATGCAATCCAGTTCTTCAAGATTGGCAAAAGAGAGTGTGTGGAGTCCCACCTTAGATGGTGAAGGTGAGGGTGTGTGGGTGGGGAGCCAAGGTGAGACCTTGATGTAACAAAAGAGAGATAATGAGAGAAATGCATGTACATGAGCTATAAGGGTGGATGTCATTGCAAGTGAGTTAATGAATGCCCAGGATGCAGACAGGGAGGGACTATCTCAGCAACCTCAAGCTGTTATAGAATCAACCTCCTTTGATGCTGAGACATTTACTCACCCTATTCCAACATATCAACTTCTGGCTGAACAGGGAAATGACAATGTAGAAAGGATGTTAAGGGCACCACACAGTCAATGCTAAGGGCTAAGGATGCCATCACAGCTTTGCCCTCTACTGCTGGTGATGTTGATTATGAGACTGGTGGTTCAGAATATTTCTTTGGAGGTGAAGGTGGAGATAGTGAAGAACAACCATTGGACATAAGGGGAGAAGTAGGTTCTAGTTCAAGATCAGGCATGCCATCTTGGGCATTTTCAAAACATTGTGATGAATACTACTTCAAGAAAACCCTGATTCAACTCATAAATCAGACAAATTCTGCTCTTCAAACCACCATAAATGCCAACACCAAAAGCTCCTTCAAGTACATCTTGCTTCTCTTCA
The DNA here is from genome assembly GCF_009905375.1 of Apium graveolens. Taxonomy (NCBI): domain Eukaryota; kingdom Viridiplantae; phylum Streptophyta; class Magnoliopsida; order Apiales; family Apiaceae; genus Apium; species Apium graveolens. The sequence continues at coordinate 128,954,656 of NC_133657.1, read as the reverse complement.
AGACAACCCTGATTCAACTCATAAATCAGACAAATTCTGCTCTTCAAACCACCACAAATGCCAACACCAAAAAGCTCCTTCAAGCACATCTTGCTTCTCTACAACTACAACAAATTCAAGGTTTTGAACATGCTAAAGATGTTAACACCATCAAAGGTGATATTGATGAGATGAAAAAGGCCATTTCTGACAAGATGGACTCTAAACTTCCGGAAGCTACAATGCTTGACATCAAGAGACAACCCAGGAAAAATTCTGATCTTACCTCAAAGATAGATGCCTTATATACAAGAATGTCAGCAATGGAAGCATCTCTAACATCAATTCATCTACACCAAGCATAACAGACAGACTTGCTTTAGAAATTGGTGGCTACACAGACCTCCTCTACTCAACTTGATGATAACAAAAAGGGGGAGAAAGAGAATTCTAGGAGCGAGGGGGAGCAAAAAGTGCTCAATATTGAAGTTAGCAAAGTAATTGTGCCTTCAATTACTTTCACCAAGCCACCAGCCAAAGATAGCATTGATTTGATAAATGAAGCAGCAGCCAATCTAAGAGCAGCTGAAAAGGAGCAGTTGAAGCCAATCAACTGGGAGAAGATTGATGAGGATATTCAGAAGAAGTTTGGACTAGCAAAGAAGCCAGAAAAGTCAGCCATTCATCACTCTCAAGTCAGGAAAATCTCTGTGAATGAAATGAGCATGAACTATCTGGAAAGAGGACAGCCATCCTACATCAAATCTCCAAAGGTTGCAGTACTTTTGAAGCCAAGGGTGAACTATCCAAAATCATCATTAAAGAACCATTTGGACACAGTGTATGAGACACCTAAGCCTGATGAGAAGAAACTGTTGTCAAGATCCATTGCCTTCTACAAGGATCCAGCTGATTCAGCTTTAAAAAGGAGAATTATTAAAGTTTTCAGGAATGGTAAAGAAATTTGTGTGGTGGCTGGACACCCTCAATTTGCTGAAGCAAAGAGAGAAGAAAAGTCAAGATTGAAGCAAGAAAAGAAGCAAGTTGCTCTAGATGCTAAAAAGGCTAAATAAAAGAAAGAGCAAGCTGCTATCTTGGCCAAGCTACAAGCTGTGAAACCAACACAACAAATTCCTGCTCAGCCATCTGAAATCACTGGATCTCAAGATCCAAAGAAGTAAGTTGAACCACAATAGAAGAAATCTCAAAGATACAAGGAATTGGCCAAAAGAACCAAAAGGAAATTGAACTTTGTTGGTAAGGAATTGGAGGATCAGTTTCCTAAGGAATCCACTCCAACTACATCCCAAGCACCAAAACTCTCAGTGGTATTTGAAGATATTAAGGTGGTGGATCCTTACAGGAATATTCATGGTGAACCTATTGTGCATAAGGATGAACCAATAGACTGGGAGAGTCTACCAATTCCTGACTTCAATTTGCCAATCCTTAACAAGCCAAAGAGAACAAAGTCAAGGGCAGTCAAGAAAGTGAAGTTGTCACCTCTCAAATCCAAATCTCTAGTCAAAGCTCAATCTAAAGTCAACAAGGGAGATTACTTGTACTTATGTGACATCAAGGAATTTTCTGACCTAAACCTCTATCTAGATGAACTGGAAGAAGTTAGAGGGATTGATGCCTACAGGAATCTACCTGAAAGGTTAGTTTTTAAGTACAAGGGAGGAAAGGAGATTCAATGTCCACTTCACAGGATCCTTCAAGAAAGCCAATATGTGCTGATAAAAGTTTATTCATCTTTCAAGAAGAACTTTGGTTTCAATGTAACTACAAGAAGACTGGTTCTAAAGAAGATTGAAGAACTGAGGAGTGTTAGAGCTAAAGATGCACTGCCAAAGACTCTAACTATTGCTTACACAGGAAGTAGAGTGTATCTAAGGCCCTACTGGCTGATGGAGTTCATGGATGACAAAGGAGTTATAAGATTTTTTAGATTAGAAGACCAATTGAGCATCTCTAGCAATGAGACTCTTTTGGAGATGCAAGAAAAGCTAAATCTCTCAGAATCTGATGAACTGGAATTCCACAGACAGCTTCAAAATCAGATAGAAGAAAACAATAGAAAGCTTGGAAAGAGATCCAGACCTTCAAGGAATTAGATTAATCTGCTCAGGCTAGAGGAGCACCTTGAAAATGACCGTGAGCTAATCTTTGTGCATTTTGTTATTTAAAGCACTTTACAGTTTTATCTACTTACTTTTAAAGTTGTATTTTTAGGGTGTTTTATTATCATCTAGTTTCTTTTAATTTATGGCTACAATTCCAGTAGACATAAATTGCGGGAGATTGTTGTGGATATGTTGTGAACTTGATGATTTCATTAACAAAACACCTTAGTAGATTTTACTTAGTGAAAAATGTAGCACTCGACGGATAAGGAATATAGTCCCAACGGATGACTCAATATAGTCCCGACGGATGATGATCAATTATCCATCGAGTGAATAGCTTTTGTAATAATGAGTCTATAGCACATTTCTGCATACACCTTGTTTAGTTTCTGTAGTAGCACTCAAGTCATGTTGACTTTAATTAGATATACAGAATAGGTTGATTAATTGTACATATATGATGTCTTGTAATTCTGCATAAATTAAATGAAGTCAAGTACCAGATAGCTACTCAAAGGATAAAAAACAATGCAACTCGACAGATGATCAACAAGGCAACCCGACGGATGATCATGTACCCGACGGATAATCAATTCAAACATCAGTTGATAGTGACAACACAGTCACATGCGTCGAGTGTATGCAAAAGGAATGTGAAAGCCTATTCAACTGGTTTTTAGAGAACAAAGAAGCATTGCCATTTCCATGCTATTATGAAGATATTCAAAGATGCTGGAATAGAGTAATGAAGTAGTATAGTATTAGACTTGATAGGTTTTGTTTTAATATCTTGTCTTATTACTTTGTAATCTTGGTGATATATAAACCAAGAAGTAGCAAATAGAACAACAAGAACTCTAAGCAAGAAATTCTCAGAGAAACGTTTGTAAGCTGTATTTTTAGCATTTCTCTGCAAACTTAGTTGTTCATATTTGTAAGCAGTTGTGAGCAAATCTTGCTACACAGAGTTCTCTTGATATAATATATATCTCTGGTGGATACATTCAAATCCACCAGAAAGTTTTTAAAGACTTGTGTTTTCATTCATTCCAAGTTATTATTCCACACTTTGCAAATCAATTCACACAGATATGTATTTTAAGTTAGAACACTTTTAAACCAAGAAAAAGTTTCAAGAATTTCATTCAACCCCCCTTCTGTAATTCTTGTTGCATTGTTAGGGACTAACAATTTTAAGTTATGTATTCCCCGTATTTAAATATGTTTTACTAACTGATGTTTTGCAGAAAAAGTAACTTCTGAAAATGCCTATCTCTGGATTGTGATTAAATTGGAAGGATTTTAGAATGTGTGTTGTGAGATAACTGTTTAAAAAGAGATAGGTGTAATTGATTTTGAAAACTGGATAAAAACGGATCATATAGTGGATGGTTGCGTAAGAGGCCCGTAACGGCACATCAGGGTTGCATAAGAGGCTAAGTCGGTTGCGCGCCCTATTTAGACCGCTTAGTCTAGCATGATAGAGACCTAGCTAGTCTCTCAGTTCCGGAACAAATTATGGTGGGATAGACTGATCAGCTGCCCCTAGGATTTATCCAATTATATATCTGATTTTGGTTTAGTGGTTCCCGTAACGGAACAAATGGTTTTATGGTCCCCCTAACGGGACAGATGATTTATGGTTCCTGTAATGGAACAGTGGTTTTGGAAAGGAAATAGCATCCTAAAAATGGACTCTGGTATTTTGACACAGCACACTACATATGATATTTTTTTTAGAGCATGCTAGCTTTGATATCCAGTTTGTACCTATTTTACTTGTTTTCATAAACAAGACCTGATATTTGTTCCTATACTTTTTTTATATACACTGTTTTACTTGTTATTCATATAGTGGTACTATTGAGCACTTGATTGCTCACCCTTGCAGCTTGTTTTGTACTTATTTATTGCAGATGTCTAGAAGACCAGGGCAGAGTAGAGTGTGAGCCCCCTCCGGTCCCGGCTCCTCTGAGGTAGTTATATCCGACCCTGAGGTCTGATGAGTTGCTGTAATAAGTTAGAGTGTCAGATTGTGGAATAAGTTAGTTGTTGTGTTGTATCCTAAATAATACTTGAACCTGCATCGGCCCCTGGTTCGGGGTCGTGTTTTATAATAAAGTTTAATTATTAATTTATATTCGTAAATTGTTATATTTTGGTGACGTCAGCCCCTGACCCCGGGGTTGAGGCCGTCACAAGTTAGATGGAAATCGATTCCAATTAGATTAAGTCAAATTTTGATGTGACTTTCAAATCTGAAATCAAAGCAATGAGGAATTTGGAGAAAATAAGGACACCAGTAGAATTCAGAAATTGCTGCAAGTGAATGAGGCTTTGCTTGGATGAATATGCCCTTTATAATGGACAAGAGAAATAAAAAGTTATCTGTACGGACAAGTGAGAAGAATGTTTTCTAGAACTAAAGATTTAAGATAAAGCAAAGAGAATGAAGGAAAGGAAGAAGGAAGGTGGAATAAAGAAGAGATTAATAAGTACACAAATATGGATTTTATTAGGTAATCAAAGAGATTTTATCATTTACAATAAAGTTTTATTAAATGATGTCTTGTTTCTAAATTGTTTTGATAATCATACAACAAATGATTTACCAAGTATTTCTGTTTTGGATAAAGTGTGAGATACAGTTTTAATTCAGTTTCTGATTGATGTTGCTACTTAAGTTGTTGTTAAATATCGAAGGTGGTATTAATATAGATGATTGATGTTTACTTCAGAATGGGATGTTGTGAGCATCAAAGTTCGTATTGATATCTAATTTGATATGACATCAAAATGAGTATTAATGTCAAGAGCTCGGTTTTGAATAAGCTACGAGAATGAAGAACGAAAATAGGAAAGGAAGTGGAATCAAAAGGATGATGAAGAAACTTTATAAGATGTCAGGATATTGGTAAGATGTGGGTATTATGTGGGACTGGAGTAAAATGAAGAGTTTGAGGAAAAATTTCTAAATTGAGATATGGAATGCATCTCAGAAATACGATTGAGTACGAGGGTTAAAAGAAAATATCTAGTGACCAGACATGAAGAGAAAATAGAAGAAAAATGTAAGTAAAGGTTATATCTACCCAAGATTTTGGACGGAGCATCAAAGGCTAGATGGATTATTAAAACCGTTGACTTTCAAAAAAATTAGGTATATTTCTCCAAGAGATGTCGTAGTGAAATCACCTGAGAACCAAAGGTGAGGAAAGCGTAAATTAAATTATTATTGATAGGTTATCCAAACACAGTCTTGCTCTTTTATTAGTAAGCAGTTTTTCCAATAAGTGGGTTAGTTGTTGCCTGAAAAAAAATGGTGGTACGTTATCAGATCCAGAAATTGATTATAAATGATCAATATTGTTTGATTTGAGATTCGATAGGAGTATTCAGAATACGATGAATTATGTCAAACCATAATAGTATATACCACTCCTAGATGAACGGGCATTAAATAAAGCAGAACTAAAAGATAGGAATTTGGTTAAACATCACTAACTCAAGGGATTCAAGTTACACCAAGAATATGATACAAGACATATATGTCAAAGAAGACTTTCTGACGATATGGCATAAAGAAAGAATAAGCGTTATATGTGACTAGATGTTAAGGGAAAATATTGCAGTCCGTTTTGTATGAGAACTCCCTAGATTCAAAATAAATGATAATATGGGTTAGAATATGTGGGTAATACCTCCATATTAGTATATTTTCTTCTAAGTAGTAAGAGGTTTTCGCTCGGCAAATATACTCGATTGTGATTCAAAAAATTAAGGTATGATGATATGTTTGAACCTCAATCGTATCCAGTTGAGGTTTTCTCATTAATTTTGTATTCTAATGTAATTTCGAGAACGTTAGGAATCGAATACACCCTGGTCTCAATATATCATTTGCAGATAGAAAAGAAGATTAAGGGAATGGTTAAAGAGCCTCGAATGCGATTGGAAGCGATTACAAACTAGGTTAATTGAACAAAGAAATATGTGGGAATGAGGTTCAAGAACCAGTAACTATTGCAAACCTTCATGAGCATGAATTACTAGAATTAGAAAGAAAAGAGAATTAATATGCACTATGCTGGTCCTTTTGAGACAGTAAAATAGTCAGGATAAGTGTAAGTAAGTTGGCTTCACCGCCACACGTTTAGCAGATTCATAAGGTATTTATATGTGTATATTCAGGAAGAGTAATTTAGCTCCATTATATATAAAATGGAGGCTTGAATTAAGTTATATGAGCAACTAATAGGATTTGATGTCAGCAAGAGGCTGTTTAGTAGTGAGTGATGCTGCGAGTAAATGTTTATGAAAGATTGTAAGGTTGAGGGAACAACCTGAGAAAATGGATGTGAGATACTTGGATGTATCATTATCTGATCCTTAGTATGATTCTGAGGACAGAATCCTTTTAAGGGGGGAGGATGTAATATCCGGGACATAGCGTGTAATTATTTTTATCAATAAATGAATATTATGTGATTATTATCTGAATTTCGGTGAATTATCTGAAGGTTTATAATAATGTTTGGATGTGTATGTATGATAAGATATGGGTATGCTAATTTATTTATCTCCAGAATAAAATATAGATAATTAAGGTATTTTTCTGGTAATTTTTGGACTGCTATATGATTTTATATTGATTTATGAATTTATTAATTATTTTCTAAATAATTAGAAAATTATTTTATAAAGCCGGGAATCGTCCAACTTCAACCGTTTTTACGTTTTTACAACCCGAAACTGTTCCGAAAACTCCTTCCTAACCTAATCTAATAATTTCGGACATTTTCCGTGTTTTCACTTTTTGATCTGAATTACGGTTTGACCCGTGCGCATCCTGGCGCACAATTTTCGATACGATAATCATTTCGATAAAGCAACAAAACCGTATTCTCGAAAGACCGGATATTATTACATTATTTTCGTATAAAGTATTTTATTGAAAGCCGGTTTGGATAATTATCCAATACGGGTAACAAATCGGATCGTTTTTACAGTTACTTAGCGGCTAAATAACTAATTTATTGATCCAAAACGAACCAATATTCCATAAATATATATAGCCCTTTTATTATTTCATTTTATTTCCATATTTATAATCTATCAGTAAAAGTGTAGAATTTACAGAGAAAAACCCTAAAAACGTTGCGCTCTTCATAATCAAACGCACAAATGAAGGCGTTATCAAACTCCGATTCAAGCGTGCAATATATCAAAATGAAGCTCTCAAAAATACCTTTCTGAATCAATCATCTATTTTGGTGCATAAATCAAGGTATTTTTCTTATCTAATTATTTTATTTTATATTTATTAAAGATTAAATTATGAAAATTTATTCTTGATGTTGTTGATATGATTTGATGATTCCATTGTGTAGATAATATTTTTTTGGTCAATTTGGTATATTATATGTCAAAAATAGAGTTCAATAACATAAAGAAAATGATATTTGATTCCGAAATCAAAATTAAGGTTTTAATACTTTGAATGTTCTAAATCGAATTTTGGTATTTCATCTTTTAATGATTCTGGGTAAAATCGGTTACCATCACTACAATAAGGACGTTCCCAGGAATCAAATCATATTTTTTATTTGATTTAAGGAATCGTAGTTCATCAGATTGGGAAATTTAATCAGGCAGCGGCGAAAAATTCTGATGTGGGTATTATTTGATGGTTTTTGCTGTAACTTTCAATCCGTAAACCGGATTTGGGTAAAACGAAGGGTAGATAAAAGCTTATGACGTCTATGTGATGATTAAAATGATATGAGATTGAGTATTGATAGATACTTGTGATGCCTAGAAGAGTAAGGGATGCATAGAAAAGAAAGCCAGTGATCAGTAAATAGAACTAAAGTGTAGAAAAAGAAAGCAAGTGATCAATGAATAGAAGCAAGGCATAGAAAAAGAAGGAAAGTGATATGGGTACAAGTAAAATTGGAAATCATCGGTGATAAGGCAATTACTTCTGAACCTTTCTTCAAGATATATTGCAAATATTTTCAAACTTTCTCATAACATGTTGCTATTATTCAAAATAACTCTTATTTTATATTACAAGCGCTTTAAACTATTCAACCTTGGACCCTAATTCTTATTGATCTTGAGCCATAAGCCTTATCTTTCATAAACCATTGATTGGTGAATTTCACATATACGATCCAAACATATACGATACTACTCCACAACTACATATCTACTACATATTAATTTCTGATATTGAAGTGCTTGACATACCAACGCTTATTCCTTGTTTAACAGAAGACCAATCCTTGTAACCCTTGAACCCTTGGTCTTCTACTTTCTGGTTCTTTCCTTGATTGAAAGCCAATCTTTTTGAATTCCATGTTATACCTTCATGGTATTTTAAATCACCCAATGCTTCAAGATAAATGTTGTTTATATTTCAGCTTATTGAATTACATTTGTTATAATATTGAATTGTTTTAGAATTGGATGGTTTTATAAATATGGACCAGATTCATGGTCGGACCAGATTCGTGGTCATAATAAGCCAATGCGTGCCTTGGATCCATTATATAGAGCAAAGTTGGGAGCCTTGCTCGGGGTAGTGCGTGACTGATCAGCAGCCAAACCTTGGTTTTTAAAATGAAAAGTGAATATCCAATTCTAATCATTTCTTATTCAGAAACTTGATTCTTCTGAATCATTTCAATTGATTATTGTTTAACCTCAGTTATTGCTATTATAACTTGTGGAGCTAGTTAGCTCACTCTTACAAACCTTCCTATGTTTTCAACAGTTGAAAAGGAAATTATTGGTAACGAGGATTCCCAGTCCAGTGTGCGAGCTAGGATTCCAGGTTAAGTTGGATCAAGCTAGAAGGAGCTTTATATTGTAGATGAGTTATGCAAGATTGTAAGAACGATATCTTTATCAGTTGTAAGTTGAACTAGTTGGGATTTGGTACGATGTAATAAAAGTTAAGGTTGTGGCTTGTTCTCATACTTTAACCTGTTGCAATCCGTGGTTGTGTAAAGAAGGGTCAATACATATAATATTTTATATACAGGTTTAATTATGGTGTGTGTGTGTGTATGTTGTGGACCCAAAACTTCTGACCCGGGTTTGGAGGGCGTTACACCCTAGAGTCGGGAATTTCAAACATTTTCAATCCGTTCATCCCCCAGAGTTTGTAGGATTTCCAGATTAGATTAAAGCTCAATCTTGGTTAAGAGAAATAAAGATGGCTTTTGAGTTAGCGGAAGTTAGGATGATAAGAAGGCGCAATATGCAAGTTACTATCTTAAGGATGAGGCTAGTTACTGGTGGGAATCTTCTAAGGCGTTGCTTGAAGGAGAAGTTATAACATGGGAAAATTTATGGAAATATTTCTAGAGAAATATTTGCCAAGTTATATACAAGACCAGTTGGAAATGAGGTTTCTGAATCTTAGACAAGAAGACATGACAGTGGCGGAATATGAAGTGAAGTTTTCAGAGTTGACCATATTTGTGCCTGAGTATGTGAATATGGAAGCTAAGAAGGCCAAAAGATTTCAACAGGGACTTAAGCAGTGGATTCAGAGTCAAGTGGCTCTTCTGGAAACAAAAACTTATGCGACGATTGTTCAAAAGACCATGATCATAAAAGGAGAAAGAGAAGCAACTAAGAGGGAAAGTGAAGGAAAGAAAAGAAAGTTTGAGGATTCAGAACAAGATCAAGGAAGCTCTAAGTCTAGAGGGAAGTTTGAAAGAAATGCTGGAAGTCAGAACCAGAAGTTTCAGGAACATAAATAGTAATTCGACAACCAAATTATAGAACTCATTTTATACAAAAATCTTCTGAAAGTTGATTAAGAAAATCTTCTCTGAAATCTCATTTTAAAATTTTGAAAATCAATTATTTGGTCGTCATTACTATATAAGTTACTTGATATTCTCTTGATCCGCTAATGAAATATCTAATTAAAGGAATGCCCATATAAGGGTCTCTCCATTTTGGTACATCTTCTACTCTTTCTTGGATTCTGCTCGCACTTATTAGTCGATGAAACTTCATTTACCGTCGCATATCATTTTATTCACAATCCTACTGCAATGCTGACATTTAGTACTGTCTTTGACATTCTTGTCATCGTCCTTGACATTATGCTTGCAACCACGCATGCGACTCGATGTTCGGTCTATAGATAGGTTCGCATCTTCTTGCTAGTCTTACCTATACCTAGTAAGGTAGATATCATTCCTTACGCAGCTCCCGATAAGTGATAGGAATCTTCTCGTAGTGGTGGTGCCTTCGAAACATGTAACGTTGGTTCTTTATCAGCTTCCATCAACTTGTTGCCTCCAGCGTGAAGCTCGTCCTACTACCTAATTCTAAGTTAAATCGTACCCAAAACTCACCTAGCCTCTCTTACGCGAAGTTCTCACAAGACTCATTCGCATCTTCTTCAAAACCACATGAAACGTAGGGTAGCATATCCAGTCTCCGTCATTCTATCGATTCCTCATTACTGTAGGATCTGAGAACTCAATATACCTATAGCGTTGCGATATTCACCTTACACTTGTCCCAACAATCTTGGCTTATCAATTCCGTATCGGACCTGCCAATCTTCATTCACACTCAATTCGAACTTAAAATGAGTATGCCTAGAGTCTTTCCTATCTTATATGGCCTATCACTCCTATCTTACCCTCACCTATTCTTATTTCAGTGACCAATAACCTGTAGCTCTAATACCAACTGTGACACCCTCAAATCCGGGGTCAGGATTGGGTGTCACTACACAACTTTAAATAATAATAAAAACCTGTATATTAAAATAAATATACAGATAACCCCTCATATTCAGGATCGCTTAAAGGTTATAATATGAAACAAGAATCTAACCTTCTAAAATTTACATTGTCTAAATACAATTTCATTACCTTATTACTAATTTCCTTGTATTGATCACTCTGACATCTCCAAATTTATTCAGCTGGAATCTCACCACTTTTGCTATCCATTAAAAGCTATTCACTTTGCCCTCATTTGATACTGAAAGAAATAAGAGTTCACAAAGCAAGAGTGAGCCAAAAATGCCCACCAAGTATCATAAATGGTTTCCAGGTATCAGATCAGAAAACTCCTGGAAACGATTGTTGAATGATTTTAATAACGTCTTTACATATTTAAATAGTTGAGCGAACAAAACATCGGCCCTCATTCGCCTTTAATCATAAATCACATTTTTCCGTAAAAGAACAGTAATCTTTTCAATAGTTTATCCTTTTCAACTAAATCTTTGTGTTAGTTTGTAATTATGAACTATTCGGAAAGGAATGCCGTTAATGGCCATCAACAATAAATTAGACTGGACACTAGAAACCGACATATGCACTATAACCTGCTGATGAGTCAGGAGATAGTGCAGATCTATACCCAACTGCATAGACCCAACCAACATATGGGGTACCCAGCCAACTTTGGCCTAATAATCAAGGGAACATCCATCTCTGGCCCTTAAAGTCCAGCTCATCACTGGCCCTTATCGTAATCATCCAGTCCAAAGAGTATTTTGATATCAAATTATTTTGATTTCAAAACATCCAAAATCAGGGTTCGCAAATAACCCGAATGAATGGGTACTTGCTCAAGAGATCAATCGATAATCAAGGAACAAGATCAAAAAGGTACTCGCATAAATAAGAGTAATTACAGTGAAATATAAAAACATTTAACTATTCTGAATTTAGAATATGAGCGAATAAATATTTGCAGTATTTTAGGAGAAAGGTTAGGAATACTTTCCTCAATTGATAATTCTCTGATCTTTAACTAGCTGCCATATCACTCAGTCCTGTTGCATCTGTATTTCCTTTGACAGGCTACTTGACCTTTCTTATAATTTACTCTCTTAGGTTTATCTTTATTCTGAATCCACTCGTTTCATTATTACACGCAATCAGGCTTTACTTCTACAATCCCTGTCTGGCTTCGAATGCCTCGCACTATGTGTATCTATTATAAAAGACACTATTCAATGAACTAACAACATATAATTGTCTAGTCTATACATTTATTCCTATCGTCTACCCGCCCGATAATAATAGACAAGGATCACATCATAATCAGATAATGTTTAAAAGACACGCTGACTCATTATCCACATAACACGTACACATAGTGTATGTAATCATATAACACATAATCATGTAATTCATGTATCACATGAGTTGAATCGACTAAAAAATATAAACAATCTTAGAATTGAAATCGGGTCAAAAAAAATATTTTATCGATCAAGAACCGACTCAAAAAGACTCGTAAAATAAACAATCTTTTGATATAGAAGAAATTTAGTCTCGAAAGTATTTTTAATGAAAGCAGAATATTTTTCTGAGTCTAGACGCGTTTGTTTCGTATTAAACGGACGAACAGTTGATTTATTATGATTTTTTTTGAACATTTTTCAAAATTAAAACAGGTCTTTGAATCATTTTATAATTAAATAATAGGGTTTGAACACCCGAATCTGACTTTAAAATAACTTTATAATAATTATCAAGCCTTGAAAATAATTTAAAATAATATTTTACAACTCGAAACTATTTTTCAGAATTTTTAAATCAATTTTAAATAATTAAATCTAATTAAATAATCAATTAAAGTTAATTAATAACTAATTAAATCAAATAATCAATTGATAATTAAATTAATTGATTAATTAAATAATTATTTATTAATTACAAATTAATTAATTAATTAAATTTAATTTTGAATTTAAAAATAATTTTAGAATTAAAAATATTAATTTTTGAAATTTAAAAACAATTAAAATAAATTTCTAAATATAATATAAAAAGAAATCAGATTTTTAAAAATTTTTAAAACTTAAATCTGATTTTTGCAAGATTTTTAAACTGGGTATTGAAAGTGTAAGTTTTACAAACACTAGGGGGTTAAACTGTAATTGTATAGTCGTCCCCCTCCCCCGTCGCTGGAAACCATGGTCGCCGGCCATGAACTTTTCCAGCGACTGGATTTCTGCCCAGAACAAGCTCAAACAACCAGCATCTGTTCTGCTCAACGCCAGGAACAGTTATGTGTTATCAGAATTAACAAACATCAACTGGTTTGATCGGAAAATCCAATCAAAGTTTCGCCGTCGGCGAACTTTGATTTCCCGATCAAGGTCTTACAGGATACTTCTGTTAAAACCAGTGACACCAACGAGTTCCTTTTTCCACGATCTATCGACTGGTACTGATCATTCATTCCCAGAATCAGTATAAATAAAACCCCCAATATTCAATTTAGAAAATTCAACCATTAAAACCCTAATTTAACAATTCAAGAATCAAACAATAATTTGAACCTGTTATTGAACTCCAAATTTATCATATAATTTACCAAAATGACCAGTAAGCAAAGATCTATACGATTTTGCCATCAAAACATATCAAAAACATCAAAAAAAATTCATAATTTAATCCATAATTAATTCGAATTAAAATAATTAAATCAGGAAAATACCTTGATTTTTTCATAAAACGGATGATTGGTTATGAAAGTACTTTTTGAGAGCTTCGTTTTGATATATTGCACGCCCGAACCGGAGTTCGATAACGCCTTCGTTCGTACGTTTGATTCTCAAGAACGCGATATTAATTCGATATTTTCTCTGTATTTTACGGGGTTTTACTAACTGATTGTGATTATACGAATAAAATGAAATGATAAAAGGGCTATATATATATATATTTGGAATATTGGTTCATTTTGGATCGTTAAATTAGTTACTTAGCCGCTAAGTAACTGCAAAAATGATCCGATTTGATACCCGTACTGGATAATTATCCAAACCGGCCTTCTTATAAAACACTTTATACAAAAATAATGTAATAATATCCCGTCTTTCGAGAATACGGGTTTCGTTGATTTACCGAAATGCTTATCGTATCGAAAATCTTGCGTCGGGCCGCGCACAGGTTAAACCGTAATCCGGATCGAAAAAGTCAAAACACGGAAAATGTCCAGAATTACCTGATTAGGTTAAAAAGGAGTTTTCGGAAGAGTTTCGGGTTGTAAAAACGTAAAAACGGTTGAAGTCGAACGATTCCTGGCTCTATTAAATAATTTTGTAATTATTTAGAAAATAATTAATAAATTCATAAATCATTATAAAATCAGATAACACTCCAAAAATTACCAGAAAAATACCTTAATTATCTATATTTTATTCTGGACATATTAAAATTATGATACTCACATTTTATGATATACAAACATCCAAATATTATTATCAATAATCGGATGATTCACCAAAAATTCATATAATATTCACATAATAATCATATATTGATACAAATAATTACATGATGTATCCCGGATGTTACAAGTATAATGTTGATGCTTGTCATGTGATCGAGTTGGAACCAGCAGAAATTCAGCAAGATCTGTCTTATGTGGAACAACCTGTTCGGGATTTAGACCGGAAAGAGAAAGCGCTTAGAAACAAAGTGGCACCTCTAGTTAGAGTTTTGTGGAGAAATCCTAAGATAGAGGAATTAACTTGGGAATTAGAAAGTGAAATATAAGAGAAGTATCCCCATCTATTTGCTTAGACTAGATTCTGAGGACATAATCCTTTTAAGGGGGTAGATTGTAGCGACTGGGAATTTCGTGATGTAATTAAATGAATAAAGTATAGTTTTGTGTTATAATTACGGTTTATGTGAATTTATGTGAATTTATAACAGGTTAAATGATTTTGTGGCTGCTTGTCACTGTTGAATAATAGTAACTGGGAATGTAAAGTAACTCGTTCTAATTTGATGGGCCGGCTAAGGGCTTAAGTTGTGTTGTCGGGCCGTCAAGTTGAATGGAACCCATATTAAAACGAGATTAAAGTGTTTGAGAGTGCGAATGTGAAATATATTTGATGATCTCGTATGTTTACATGTTATTGGATGTATGCGTGTTCAAATTTGCTCTCGGTAGTATTTTTAAATATCTTTAAAAGGATTTATCAGGATTTTATTGATCTTTAAACATTTTTGTAAAATTGTAGAAATGTGATCAAGGTGCGAAATTTGTTTTGTTACTCTTAAATTAGTTCAAGAGACTTTTTAAAAATGATAGTTGGATTTATTTGGGTGATTTGATGTTTTAGAATGATTTTATGAAGTGTATTTCTATTATTAGAGTTTTATTATAAAATCCATAATAAATAATCTAGTTATTCAAAAATTTATTTCAAAATAAAAGTGAGGAGCTAATTTTGTGTTTTAGTTGGTAAAAATCAAAAGTTTAATTAATTATGAATATAATTGGATAAGTTGCAATATTACAAATATTTTGTAAGTAAAAAATAGATTAAAGGGAAGGGGATTTTGCAAAAGACAAAAATACCCTGGAATGTTTTATATATACCCCCTCATTTCCCCCTTCCCCTTTTTCTTCTTCTTCTTCACTCGCTTCTCTCTCTCTCTCGAACTCTCATTTTTCTCTTTCTCTCTCGGTAATCTCTCCCTCTCTCTCATCAAATCTCATTGAAACTCCACTTTTGTTCAAGACTCAAGCTTTACATACTATATATATATATATATTCGTGTGCATGTGTGTATAAGTGTGTGTATTGTGTTCGGTGTTTGAGAGGAAGCCCCGAGTTCTTGTTTTACTTCGGTTTTGCTTGAATCTTTGCAGTCTTGTGATGATTAATTGCTTGCATGTTGATTTTTGTTGTGATTTTAAGTTATATCGGTGAGGTTTCGAGTTGGGGGGCAAATTCTGGAACCACGAACCCTTTCCACCACCGGTGATGAACTCCGGTGAACCGATGGTGATCCATGATGCTTCTT
This sequence comes from Apium graveolens, assembly GCF_009905375.1. Taxonomy (NCBI): domain Eukaryota; kingdom Viridiplantae; phylum Streptophyta; class Magnoliopsida; order Apiales; family Apiaceae; genus Apium; species Apium graveolens. The sequence continues at coordinate 128,938,722 of NC_133657.1, read as the reverse complement.
CTGAGCTCTAAAAGTCCATAAACTTGATTTCGAATATTTCATGTATTGATTTTCAAAATTCCGAATATTGTTTTCGGTTTTTAAAGAAATTAGTTCGAAAAATAATTCTTACTTGGAGAATTTGTTGAATGTTTGAAGTTTGATTTGGGTTATGAATAAATTGTGATTTAGAGAGTGTGTATGTTGAGAATTATGAATGCATGCTAGGTTTTGTTCAAAAATTGTGTTTGGTTTCGGTTTTCAAAAGGAAATGGGTTAAAAGGTTGCTTATTGTTAAATTTTGATTTAGATTAAGTTAAATTTGTGGAAATGGACTTTGCATGTCGATTTGATATTTGCATGTTATTTTGGTTGATTAGGGCCGAATGATCTTTGGATTTTAAGAAGGGAATAGTTCAAATTACTTGGTTAAATTGATGTGATTCACGATTTTAATAATTTGGTGTTTGTAATTTGGATTTTAATGATTATTGATAACTTGATTGGATGAGTTTGGATTAATGGTTGCATGCATGTGCTGTTCATGGATTTTTCTAAAAGTTTAGGATCTAATATACTCGGAGTAATGCAAATGGGTATTTGGTTTTAGGTTGAGCAATTGATGGTAGAAATTTTAATGCATGTTGATTTTATATGGTTGATCTTGTTGTATTGATTCGAATTTTTGTTAAACAAAGAAAAGGGATAAGTGTTTTATGTTAAATGGTTATATATTAAGTAGGGATTGCTTGCATGAGTGTTAGTGCATGTTGTAGAGTCGATTAGAAGGATTTATGGTCAATGCTATAAAGAATATATAAGGATATCGTGTTATGTGCTATGTTAATATGTTTATAAGTACTAAACTAAGTGTTATGGAGATTGTGGTAAATGTTAGACATTCAAAAGAAACGTCGAGAATAATCGAGTACCTAATTAGGGTTTTATGTTGAATTATACATTCGGATAGTAGAGGCATTCAGGCTAGTAAAGGAAAAGAGGTCGTAGGTGGCAGTAGCTCGTATACCGTGAAGAAGGAAAGCTATTTGAGGCAAGTAACTCTGCCTTCTCTTATGAACTGATTATAGAGAGAATATTGTCAATGCCATGATAAAGTAGTGATTCTTTATAACCCTTGTGATAAACTTGTTATTGATTTCTTTGAGAAACCCTGATATTGTTCCTTGTGACAACTTGCTATCAATCCATGTTTGATCCTTTATAGTAACCCTATTGATCCTAACATTTATTACCTTGCTCTTTTACTTTTTTATCTTTTTATCTCGTGAACCTAAGAGTATCCTTATAAACTTCCTTATGCAATCTTTTGAATAACCCGGATTCTTTGATAAACTGTATACCTTGTTTTGTATTGATCTTTGGAACTATTCTAATCCTGAACTAGTATACCCTGATTAACACTTGATCAAGATCTTTGATATTGATCCCTGTTTACTTTTGATTCGTTCACTTTTCTTGAAATCTTGAATTGAACTTAAGAATGATTTTTGACTTGAATGAGTCCAAATGATTTCATATTCTTAGTAATGATAAAATAAACTTAGTCAACTTTTCATACTTCCAACACAAAGGGCTTCCAAATGAATTCCTGATGAATTGGATAGAGACATAAGAGACTAGTGGGACTAGTCTAGTCACATAAGAGGCTAGCAGGGCTAGTCCAATATAAGGCTGAAATAATGTCATAGGTACCATAACAACCAGATGGAGGTCAGTACGGGCTGATCAACCGTATTATATTTAATAGATGGATATTCCAATCAAGAGTTTCATTTATATTTTATAAAAGAGAAAATGAATATATTCTTTAAAGAAGTTTACTTCTTTTAGATGAAATGAAATGAAATGATTTGTATCTTCGTTAAAGATGTGAAACCTGTGAACCCTGTCACTTTAATTAGTTGTTGAATCTCAAAGCTCGAATAACTGCTTCTTTCAATTGAGAAACTCTTTCAGAGTCCTGCTAATGAATTATGATGAATATCGGCTTTCTCCCAACCTTGAGCCTTGAATCCTGAAAGCCCGAAACCTTTTTTATGACCTTTACTTAGCCAATAAACTGCCACCTTGAGACGAATGTAGAATGCCTTAGATATTGTTATTTATATTGCATTATAGAACTGTCTATATAGTTACTTGTTGAGCCTATTTGCTCATTTATTTTCTTTAATCTAACCCTGACAGTTAAGCAAGAAGATGACCAGACTTAGGCCCACCGCTCGCAAAAGCATTCCTGGCGGTCCCTACCGGGTTGTAGGTTTCCAGATGCCAGAACAGAAAGTTGTTGTGTGTTTGAGCAAGCGTGTTAGTTGGAAGACTTATATAAGCTGGTTCAGATACTTTGGGTTATCTGTCGATTTTATGTCGGAATCGAACAAATTTGAATTTAAGTATATTTTGGGTTATAATATATGTTTTCTAGTTGGTAGTTGTCATCTTGTCTCATACTTAATCTTGTTTAGATCCTGTTAATATTTTTAGGGTTTATTATATATGTTGTTATTATATTAGTATAATGGTGTGTGGGTCCTCATTTTCTAACCCCGAGATTTAGGGAGTCATAGGGGCCCACAGTGGTGATGTGGCATGTAGGACCCCCAAGGGTGACACGGTATGTGGGTCCCCCTGTAATAATGTGGCATGTGGGTCCCACACTAGTGACGTGGCATGTGGATCCCATTAGGGTGGCGTGGCATGTAGGTCCCACAATGGTGATAAAGCAAGTGGGTCGCATAGTGGTGATGTGGCATGTGGGGCCTATTTTACGAGTATTTTTTTAGTAGCTATTGTAACACTTTAGTACCTAATGTAACATTTGTATGTACGCTACTGAAACATTTACATTGCCTATGGTAACATTTTATGAAGCTTGTGTAACACTTTGACAAATTAAAAATTGAAAATGCGTTGTTGGTATTTAAGCAATCCCAAATTCAGTAGAACATCCATAAAAACCAAGCCATCCAACAACCACAATATTCTTAAGTTAAATAATATTCTAAAAATTCTGCATGTTTGCTAACTTAACACATCTCCTAGAAGAACTGCTACACATTCTGAGGATTCACATGGAAGAGGCCTTTATCTAACATGCATACGTATATCAACCCATTCATTCGCTTATGCTCCAAATCCAGCAAACCGAACCAGAACTTCCTAAAACATTTACCATATAAGTTATTTGTAATTAGGAAAGAAAGATAAAGCACAAATTTGTATGATAAAATTATAAACCAATTTAAGTAACACAGCGAAAGCAAAATCAACAAGAATGCAACTTAGTTAACAGCTAACTCTTGTCTGAGTTCGATTTTCAGTTCTTGCTCATCTCGTTATTTATTATGACAGATATTGATCAACCTGATTTTTGAAAAGAAAAGAATTAGCAAGAATAAATTGGTTAAAATATTATAGATCTGAAAATTGTGTGTGAAATTAACCTAGAAACAAAATGTAAACATATCAAGAGTGTATAAAATATATATACCAGCCATGCAGCTGATAATTGATTTTAATCGACAAATAATTGATTTGAATATGTTAAAGATATAGATGTATGTTGATTCTCTCTATGTCTCCCCACAGCTATATTGAACTGGTGTTAAGGCCATCAAATTGTATATCCAAATAAAATTAATTAAGACGATGATGAGAAGGATTTCAAGAAAGCTGTGGAAGAACACTTAGACAACCATTTTAGGACCTAGTTGCTTCAGTAATTCTAGTCCATGTCCCTAACCCTAATACATGTAATGAAAGTATATATATACAGGGTTTGTGTGCCCAAATTCATGTGTATATAATATATAAATTTGTAGGGACTATATGTAGGTTTAAGTGAAAGGAGGGATGATGAAGGAGGAGAGTACGTATTTAAAAAATAAAAAGAAGAATTGAGGGTCTTTTACCACCAATCCCAAGAAGAATATTGGGCCAAGTTATAGTATTGTATGATAGTATAGTAGTAGAGGTCCTCTGAAACTGAAACCCCACCTTTTCCTACCCCTAGCTAGTTGGCTTTGTTCCATTCTGCAATTTAAACAGTTTTTAATATTTCCTACAATTTAGTTAATTGAAAAATGGCAGGATATCACTTATGACAACCTGCCCTGTAAAAAGACCAGTATGCAAATTAAGGAGTAAAAAACCAACCATCCCCCTTTATGACTTTAATTGCCTGCACGTCCCTTTTACATCAACCCCTAAATAACTGTAGCACTACAAACTTCATACTTTTGTGTAATTAATAAACACAATGTTAAAAGCTTCATTATGAACTGAATAAAAATATAGCAGAGACACAAGATAAATTCTACAGAAATGAGTACACTACCATGTATGAGAACTACAATTACATTTTACAACCAAGCAGACAATTATAAAAAAACAACAAAAGGCTAACGTACCTAACCTTTTTCCACAGATACACGAACCATGGAATTAAAATCATTTAAAGACTCTGAACAAAAATTCGGCAATACACTTCCCAATAAGCTTCTCCCCCTCCGAAAGAATCAAAAAATTAGATGTTAAAGCCTCTTCCGTAACCGGTCTATCGTCATTCAACGCCATATTTCCCATACCAACCAACACAGTTTCTTGCAAAACTGCAAATCCCATAAACCCAAGATCATAATTTTCCTACCCAAATCTGAAACGTAAACAACAAATCGGTAAAGGAAATAAACCGCAAAAGAAGAATTATGAAAAAATTAGAAACCTGAGGAGAGCTTTTGTGGCGCCCTCCAAACCCGGGTCAGAAGTTTGGGGTTCCCACACACACCTTATATATAACCTGCTTATAACAATAATAAAGATAATAATAATATACAGTGACCCTACTTACCAACTACCACAGATTGCAACAGGTTAAAGTATGCACACAAGCCAAAAACACACTTATATTACAAATCGTTCAAATCCCAACTATTAAAACTCAGAACTGAGTATTAAACATTATTACAAACTTTTACAAACTCAAATTATCTCAAAAGATGCCTACTAACTTAACTCGATCAACCTGAACCCCTAGCTCTTGCGCTGGACTGAGATCCTCGCTACCAACTGGTTCCTTCTTAACTGGAAAAGAACATAAACAACATTGCACAAATGAGCTAACTAGCTCTGCAAGTCACAATGACAAGACTGAGAATAATGATCATCAAGTGAAAAGGGTTATGATATCAAGTGAACAATGAATTATGATTTAGAATTGGATATTATAATTTTATTTTAAAAACCAAGGTTAGGCTGCTGATCAGTCACGCACTAACCCCGAGCAAAGCACACAACACTTCTCTAACTACTGGATCCAAGGCACACATTGGCCTAACTTGACCATTAATATGGCCTGACCCCGAATTTGGTCCACAATTTTATAAAAACAATCCAATTCTAACATAATAACAGGATGAACAATGTAAAGCATTAAACAGAATCATAAATAACATGGGATGTTCGATAATGAAATGGTTTCAATCTTCACAAGGATCAATATGGCATTTTTAAAGCTTGGCTGTTAGGTAATGAAAGAACTGGATAACAAAGGAATCAATGTTTCAGGGTTACAAGGATTTGGTATTTCAAAGCACAAGATACAGTGATTTGAATATGTAAGTAAATCGGTTCAGTGTTTGGTATTTAGTTTATATGTATTTGTGGAGTAGTATCGTATATTGGTGGTACGTATTTGGGTATACAACAATCAATGGTTTAGAAAGAATAAGGTTTACGGCTCAAGATCAATAACTGGAATCAGGGTTTAGGGTTCAGTGCTTCAAAGCACTTGCAATATAAAATAGGACTATCAATCAACTAAAATATATCTTGAGAAAGTTCAGAACACTTGCCAGGTACTAGCTTGCTATATTGCGCTAACTTCCAATCACAACCGTCTACTCCTCGACTATATGTTTCCCTTTCCTACGCTTTGCCTCTTCTGCTCACATATCATAAGCATCTATCAATACTCAACTTATACGTTTCTATTTGATACACACTTCTATCTACCTTTCGTCTTACCCAAATCCGATTAACGAATTGAAAGTTATGCTATAAACAAGTCACATATAGCACATAACACGTCAAATAATCAATGACATATCATTTATAAAGGAGTCTCGCGTTATAAACAGACTTTCGGGTATTTAAAATGATTTTTATAACATTTTTCGGAATTAAAACGGGTCGTTGGATTAAGTTCAAGGTAATAAACAGGGTTTGGTTGGCCAAATCTGGCTTCAAAACAATGTTATAATAATTATCGAGCCTTGAAAACAATTTAAAACAATATTTTAAAGCTCGAAACTATATTTCAGAATTTTTTAAATCATTTTTTAGTAATTAAATCTAATTAAATAATTAATTAAAATCAATTAATAATTAATTAAATCAATTAATTTTCGACTTAATTGACCAATTAATCAATTATTTATTAACTAAAACTAATTAACTAATTAATTCAGATTTATTTTTGAATTAAAAATAATTTTTGGAATTAAAATAATAATTTTTGGAATTTTCAGAAATTAAAAACGATTTTTTATAATTAAAATAAATAGAAAATATGATTTTTAAACATTTTTAAAACAGGAATCCTAATTTTGAAACTTCTGGAAACCTTAGGGACTAATCTGCATCGTCCCCCATAGTTAAGGTACCAAACTGTAATTTTGCAGGGGGGTTGCCGGAAAATATTCTGTCTCGCCGGAGAAGACGATTCCGGCGTCGTCACCCCACCAACACCTCCAGATCATAACTACGCAATACCAGGAACATAACCATGCCATCAAATCACACAACCCATCCCTGAGTTGGCCGGAATTTGGCCGAGAAGTTCGCCGATTTCCGGCGAACTCGACGTAACTTAAAAATACAACTCCCTTCGATTCACGAATCTTCTGTTAACGAGCTATATACCAATCGATTGCAAATAACCCCTAAATCAAAAAGCCCTAAATTTCAATTAAGAACATTCATACGGGTTATAAACCCTAATTTCAAAATTCGAAATTCAAACTCAATTTTGAACATGTTATTGAACTCCAAATCAGTCATATAATATATCAAAATCATCAGGAAAACAAGCTCTACAACATGCAATCATCAAATCATTCAAACAATCATCTGAACAAAAATTCATATTTTAATCAAAATAATTCAAAAATAAATATAAATATAGAAAATAAACCTTGATTTCTGCAGTTTTGAAACTTGAAGAAACTGATAGAACACTCCGAGACCTTCGTTTTGGTTACTCAAGCTTTGAAAACAGAGATCACTAACACCTTCAAATTGCTGTTTGATTCTTAGAAAGGTTTATTAATATAAGTATTTTCTCTAGAAAATTATATAATTACTGTCTGTAAATGATTTTTGATTCGGAATAAAATACGGTAAAGGCTATTTATAATTATGGAAAATTAGTATCCCATTGGATCATTCCGGATATAAAATGGTACGTTTATTTATAAAAATTGATCCAAATGGTACCGGTTTTCGGGATAATTATCCAAACCAGTAAAATTTGTACTGCGGTCTTGGTCTCAGCGCCTGGTTACACATATTATGAGGTGATAATTGTGATAGTTTAATAAAAAGATCCCGTTTATCAAAAATAAGAGTTTTATTGATTTACCGAAATGAATAATGTATCGAAAATATTGCGTCGGGACCCGCGTAGGACAAACCGTACGCCGGATCGAAAAAGTCGAAACATGGAAAATGCTCGGAATATTGCAATTAGGTTAGGAAGGATTTTTCGAAAAAGTTTCGGGTTATAAAAACATAAAAACGGATGACGTCGGTTGGTTCCCAATTATATAAAATAGTTTTTAAATACTCGGAAAAAGATTTTATAAAATCCATATATTTCCTATAAAATCATAAATCAACATAAAAATAATTAGGAAGATATGACAATTATCTATATTTTATTTTGCACATATAAAAATTGAAATACTCAATTAATATTAATTTTTTTACATCCAAACACATTTAACACTTAACAAATAATTCACAGAATAAATACTGAACATACATAATAATTATTTATTAGCAAAATAATTACACGATATATCCCGGATATTACATCATTCCTCCCTTAAAAGGATTATGTCCTCAGAATATCCTAAGAATACAAATGAGGGTACTTTGCTCTCATATCACTTTCTAACTCCCAGGTTGACTCTTCAACCTTTGGGTTTCTCCACAATACTATTACTAACTTTACCACTTTATTTCTTAATACTTTCTCTCTTTCCTCTAGAATTTCTATCGGACTCTCTACATATGAAAAATCTGCCTGAAACTCTATTGGCTCATATTCTATTACATGCTTGGAGTCTGGATTATACTTCTTAAGCATCGATCCGTGAAAAACATTGTGAATGTGCTCCATGTGCGGAGGTAACGCCAACTCGTAAGCTACTTTGCCAACGCGCTTTAAAATCTCAAAAGGTCCAACGTATCTTGGGCCCAGTTTTCCTTTATTTTCAAATCTCGTTAATCCCTTCCACGGTGATAATTTCAGTAATACCAAATTCTCTTCTTCGAATTCCATGTCTTTCCTTGATTGATCTGCATATTTCCTTTGACGGTCTTGTGCTGCTATCAATCTCTTCTGGATAACTTCAACAACTTCCTTTGTCTACTGTACTAATTCAGGTCCAAGTATTTTGCGTTCTCCTACCTCGTCCCAATACACTGGAAATCTGCATTTGTGTCCATAAAGGGCTTCATGGGGTGGCATCCCAATATTGGCATGATAACTGTTGTTGTAAGCAAATTCTACCAGGGGTAAATGCTAGTCCCAACTTCCTTTAAAATCAATAGCACAAACGTACAACATGTCTTTAATTGTCTGGATCGTTCTTTCACTCTGGTTGTCCGTCTGTGGATGGTAAGACGTACTCATATTCAGTCTCGTTCCCAAACATTCTTGAAAACTCTTCCAAAATCTCGAATTAAATCTTGGATCTCGATCGGATACGATAGACACAGGAACTCCATGACGAACTACAATTTCCTTCAGGTACATATGAACCAACTTGTCGAGTGAAAATCTTTCATTTATAGGGAGAAAATGAGCTGACTTGGTAATTCTATCCACTATAACCCAGATGGCATCATGATTAGCTTTTCTCCTTGGTAATCCAACTATGAAATCCATAGCAATATGCTCCCACTTCCATTCTGGAATCTCGAATGGTTATAGCAATCCACCTGGTCTTTGATGCTCTGCTTTAACCCTCTGACATGTATAACATCTGCTAACCCATTCCGAAATTTCCCTCTTCATATCTGGCCACCAATAATATTTTCCTTTAAATCTCTGTACATTTTGGTACTCCCTGGATGGATTGAATACCTTGAATTATGAGCTTCCTCAAAAATTTTATTCTTTAACTCTGCTACTGGTGGAATCCAAATTCTAGAAGAAAACCTAAGAATACCTTGATCGTCCTTTTGCGTGGACAATTCTTCACCTACCAAACGATTTATGTGTTGATCCATTACCTCTTCTTGACACTTTTTTATCTTATCTAACAATTCCGGCTAGAAAGTCATACTATACACTTTCGCTTCATCAGGCTTGCAAACTCTAATCTCCAATTCCAGTTTCTAAAATTCCGTATATATCTCCTCAGGTACTGATAACACATTTAACTTTTCTTTCCGACTCAACGCGTCTGCCACAATGTTTGCTTTACCGGGATGATAGTTAATCGTGCAGTCGTAATCCTTAATCAATTCTAACCATCTTATTTGCCTCATATTAAGCTCCTTCTGTGTGAATATGTACTTCAAGCTTTTATCATTTGTGTAAATCTCGCATTTTTCTCCATATAGATAATGTCTCCGAATTTTCAAAGCGAAAACTATGGCTGCTAGCTCCAAATCATGAGTAGGATATTTCTGTTCGTGTGGTTTCAGTTGCCTTGACGCATACGCAATCACCTTATCATGCTGCATCAGAACGCATCCGAGTCCTTTATGAGAAGCATCGCTATAGATTATGAAATTCCCTTAATCGTCTGGAAGTGACAAAATAGGTGTTGTGATTAATCTTCACTTCAATTCCTTAAAACTTTCTTCACATTTATCGTTCCATATAAACTTTTCATTCTTTCGTGTAAGCTTTATCAATGGTGTTGCAATCCTTGAATAATTTTGAACGAATCGACGATAATATCCCGCTAATCCCAAGAAACTTCTTACCTCTGTTGGTGTTCGCGGTTTTTCCCAATTTGTAATTGCTTCAATCTTTGCTGGGTCCACTTTGATTCCTTCATTACTGATTATGTGTCCTAAGAACTGAACTTCCTATAGCCAAAACTCACACTTCAAGAATTTAGCATATAACTTCTTTTTCCTTAAAATCTCCAAAGCTGTTCTCAGATGTTCTGCATGATCCTCTTCTGTCTTTAAATAAATCAAAATATCGTCTATAAACACAATAACAAACTTGTCCAAATATTCCTTGAAAATTATGTTCATCAGATGCATAAACGCTGCCGAGGCATTGGTCAATCCAAAAGACATCACTAAAAATTCATAATGTCCATACCTTGTTCTGAAAGCTGTCTTTGGTATATCCTCTGGCTTAATCTTTAGTTGATGATATCCTGATCTTAAGTCAATCTTGGAGAAGTACTTGGCTCCTTTCAATTGGTCAAACAAATCATCAATTCTGGGTAACAGATACTTTTTCTTGATTGTAAGCTTGTTGAGCTCCCGATAGTCGATGCACAGTCTCATGCTTCCATCCTTCTTCTTGACAAATAGTACCGATGCACCCCACGGGGATACACTAGGTCTGATTACTCCTTTCTCTAACAACTCTTGCAATTGCTTTGCTAGTTCCTTCATCCCAATGGGCACCAATCTGTACGGGGCCTTGGATACTGGTTTCGTTCCAGGTGCTAAGTCGATTGCAAAGTCAATTTCTCTATCTGGAGGAAGTCCTGGTCATTCATCGGGAAACACGTATGGAAATTCATTAACTACTTGAATATCCTCAAGTTTTGCTGGCTCCTGACTTCTATCAATCACATAAGCAATAAAATGCTCGCATCCTTGTCGTAGTAACTTCTTGGCTTGAATCATCGTTAAGAATTTCTTTACTTGCTTCTGGCCCTTAAATGTTACTATCCTCTCGTCTGGCGTCTTCATCATTACCTTCTTATTTCGACAATATATCTGGGCATCGTGCTTAGATAACCAATCCATTCCTAAGATAACGTCAAATTCTCCTAACTTAAATGGTATCAAATCTACACAGAACTTACTACCAGAAGTCTCAATCTCACAATTCCCACAAACTTGATTAACATACATATTCTTGATTTGCTAATTCCATAGTCATTATTTCATTTAAATACTCAAATGGACAATTTAACTTACTAACAAAATCTTGTGAAATAAACGATCGAGTTGCTTTCGAATCTATTAACACTTTGGCACATAAAGAATTCACATTAAGCGTACCTGCCACGATATCAGTATCCTGGATAACGTCCTTTATAGACATATCAAAAAATCTAGCCCTTGGAGTCTCATTCACTGCTGGGGTAGATCCCATAATTCTCAATGCATTGCTGACTGGGGCTGGTGTCTTGCAATCCCTAGCTATATGTCCTGGCTTCCTATATTTAAAACACATAAATCCAATAGCTAGAACCTTTACTGCTGGATTCCGGATAGGCTGATCCTTATTTGTTGGCTCTCTCGCTGGCTGATTTCGGCACTCCCTCGAATAGTGCCCTTTCTGATTATACTTGAAACAAACTACATTCAACTTGTTACAAACTCCTCCATGTTTCTTCCCACATACCTGACAATCTGGAAAAGTTAACCTTAACTGATTCGGCTGATTCATATTGACTGGACGGTTGCCCTGGCCTCCGTCGCCTGCATTTGGTCTCTTGAAATTAAAATTTCTTCCTGGCTGAAACTTGCCCTTCTTAAAATTTGGAAACTTCCCTGGTTGTGACTGACCTTCATTTCCTTCAAATTTCATTTTCTTACTTTCCTTTTCCTTCTGTGACATCTCACTCTCTGTCTCTACAATCATGGCCTTCTGTACAACTCCTGCATAGGTATCCAATTCAAAAATGGCTACCTTCCCTCTGATCCATGGCTTTAGACCTTGCTGGAATCTCTTAGCCTTCTTCCTGTCAGTATCCACATATGACGGCACATACCTTGACAACTCTTCAAACTCACTTTCATAATTCGCCACCGACATATTTCATTTCTTTAACTCTAAAAACTTTAGCTCCATTGGATCCTGAACAAACTAGGGGAAATATTTTTTTAAAAACAATTCCTTAAACCTCTCCCAAGTAATAACATTTATACCTTCCAATGTCTTCACAGTCTCCCACCAATAGGTGGCCTCATTCTCCAAGTAATAACTCGCAAACTCAACCTTCTTTCTTTCCTTCACCTTCACTAAGGCAAATGACTTCTCTATTTCCTTTAACCAAACATTTGCTTCAATCGGATCTAAGGAACCCTTGAATTCTGCTGAGTTTACCGCCTGAAAAGTTTTGAAAGTTACCTGGGGATTGGTCTATCTTTGTTGTTGTTGTGCCAGGTGAACTATTTATTGGGCCAAGATTTGAAGAATCTGGGCTATTGCTGGGTCTATGGGTCCTGGGTGTGCATTCTGGTTTGTATCATCTTGGTTATTATTGTTGTTGTTGTTGGTTTCTTCATTCTGAGTGTTGGTGCGGGTATTTCTTCTGGGAGGCATTTTTCTGTAAAGAATCAAACAACTTATTTAGCTTTTAAATCAAATCCTTTGCATAAAAGAAAAGTTTTATAAAACAGAAATATCTCTTTTTTTAAAACAGTTGTAACAGTTGAACTAAGTAAATTGCATGCTTCTTTACAGAATATAAACAGTTATGGGAATAGGGTACATGATATCACAGGGGTATAACTGGTGCAATAAATAAGTTAAAATAAAATAGGTGCAGTAAAGTAAATGACAATGCTGGAAAGGAAAGGTACTAATATATATAGATCAAAAGTTTTAAGTAGTACAAACATCAAGACGATTCGAAAGTAAAAGCAAAAGGGTACAACAACCTACTCACTAGTCAGTAGATCTAGTCTATAAATACAACCCAAAAGTCTACTGATACATACTACACACTAATATACATACTAAACATCCACAACAGCACTGATCAGCATCTCCATCTCTGTATCTAACTCCAAGGAAACTCTGGTCCTCCCAGCCTCTCAAAGTCCTCCATCACCTCACTAGCCCATCCCATAAGTGCATCAGGGCCTCGACCAGGTAATGTAGCTCCATGTAGCCTAGCCTCAAGAATCCTGCATTTCACATGGATCTCCTTTCGAAGCTCCCTCACACCGTGATCAAAATCTGTAGTCCTGATGATATGATGCAGCTCTCGGATCTGTTCCAACAGGGAATCACGCTCCAATAAAAGAGCCTCATACCGGTAATAAGGAACAAGATGCAATGTAGACTAGAATGGGGCACCCGCAACTGAATACCCAGTGGAATCTGAATTAGCTGGTAGGGGTCCTCTGATAGGTGGCCTCATGCCTGGGGGTGGAATAGCCTGCAATGGTATGGGCTGCAACACAGGTGAAGGTAAAATAGCCAACGCTGGGGGAACAATAGGACGTGGATCTGAAGATGGTACTCCAACTGAGGGCTCTAAGTGATCTGCTGATATGGGGATGAAAGAGTCGGCCATCGCTGCTATCTGAAATCATATCGCAATATAAGAATCTCGAACCATGACGTGAATCATACTAATACCTATTATACCGTAAACCTAGGCTTGTATCAGTGACTTATAACATGTAGCTCTGATACCAAACCTGTGGCGCCCTCCAAACCCGGGTCAGAAGTTTAGGGTCCACACACACACACACCTTATATATAACCTGCTTATAACAATAATAAATATAATCATAATATGCAGTGACCCTACTTACCAACTACCACGGATCGCAACAGGTTAAAGTATGTACACAAGCCAAACACACACTTATATTACAAACCGTTCAAATCCCAACTATTCAAACTCAGAACTGAGTATTAAACATAATTACAAACTTTTACGAACTTAAATTATCTCAAAAGATGCCTACTAACTTAACTCGATCAACCTGAACCCCTAGCTCTCGCGCTGGACTGGGATCCTCGCTACCAACTGGTTCCTTCTTAACTGGAAAAGAACATAAATAACATTGCACAAATGAGCTAACTAGCTCAGCAAGTCACAATGACAAGACTGAGAATAATGATCATCAAGTGAAAAGGGTTATGATATCAAGTGAACAATGAAATATGATTTAGAATTGGATATTATAATTTTATTTTAAAAACCAAGGTTAGGCTGCTGATCAGTAACGCACTAACCCCGAGCAAAGCACACAGCACTGCTCTAACTACTGGATCCAAGGCACACATTGGCCTAACATGACCATTAATATGGTCTGACCACGAATCTGGTCCATAATTTTATAAAAACAATCCAATTCTAACATAATAACAGGATAAACAATGTAAAATATTAAACAGAATCATAAATAACATGGGATGTTCGATAATGAAATGGTTTCAATCTTCACAAGGATCAATATGGCATTTTTAAAGCTTGGCTGTTAGGTAATGAAAGAATTGGATAACAAAGGAATCAATATTTCAGGGTTACAAGGATTTGTTATTTCAAAGCACAAGATAAAGTGATTTGAATATGTAAGTAAATCGTTTCAGTGTTTGGTATTTAGTTTGTATGTATTTGGATATACAACAATCAATGGTTTAGAAAGAATAAGGTTTACGGCTCAAGATCAATAACTGGAATCATGGTTTAGGGTTCAGTGCTTTAAAGCACTTGCAATATAAAACAGGACTATCAATCAACTACAATATATCATGAGAAACTTCAAAACACTTGCCTAGTACTAGCTTGCTATATTGCGCTAACTTCCAATCACAATCGTCTACTCCTCGACTATCTGTTTCCCTTTCCTACACCTTGCCTCTTCTGCTCACATATCATGAGCATCTATCAATACTCAACTTATACGATTCTATTCGATACACACTTCGATTTACCCTTCGTCTTACCCAAATCCGATTAACGGATTGAAAGTTATGCTATAAACAAGTAAACATCGAAAACATAGATCGACAGTCAAACAACAAGTCACATATAGCACATAATACGTCAAATAATCAATGACATATCATTTATAAAGGAGTCTCGGGTTATAAACAGGCTTTCGGGTATTTAAAATGATTTTTAAAACATTTTTCGGAATTAAAACGTGTTGTTGGATCAAGTTCAGGGTAATAAACAGGGTTCGGTTGGCCAAATCTAGCTTCAAAACAATTTTATAATAATTATCGAGCCTTGAAATCAATTTAAAATAATATTTTAAAGCTCGAAACTATTTTTCGAAATTTTTTAAATCATTTTTAAATAATTAAATCAAATTAAATAATTAATTAAATCAATTAATCAATTAATTTTTGAGTTAATTGACCAATTAATCAATTAAATATTAACTAAAACTAATTAACTAATTAATTCAGATTTATTTTTAAATTAAAAATAATTTTTGGAATTAAAATATTAATTTTTGGAATTTTCAGAAATAAAAAACGAATTTTTATAATTAAAATAAATAGAAAATTTGATTTTTAAACATTTTTAAAACATGAATCCTAATTTTGAAACTTCTGGAAACCTCAGGGACTAATCTGCATCGTCCCCAATAGTTAAGGTACCAAACTGTAATTTTGCAGGGGGGGTCCCCGGAAAACGTTCTGTCTCGCCGGAGAAGACGATTCTGGTGTCCTCACCCCACCAACACCTCCATATCATAACTACACAATACCAAGAACATAACCATGCCATCAAATCACACAACCCATCCCTGAGTTGGCCGGAATTTGGCCGAGAAGTTCGCCGGTTTCCGGCGAACTCGACATAACTTTAAAAATACAACTCCCTTCGATTCACGAATCCTGTGTTAACGAGCTATATACCAATCGATTGCAAATTTCATAAGGAACACAACCCACTATATATCAACAGCTAATAACCCCTAAATTAAAAAGCCCTAAATTTCAATTAAGAACATTCATACGGGTTATAAACCCTAATTTCAAATTTCGAAAATCAATCTCAATTTTGAACATGTTATTGAACTCCAAATCAGTAATATAATATATCAAAATCATCAGGAAAACAAGCTCTACAACATGCAATCATTCAAACAATCATCCAAACAAAAATTCATATTTTTAATCAAAATAATTCGAAAATAAATAAAATAAAGAGAATAAACCTTGATTTCTGCAGTTCTGAAACTTGAAGAAACTGAAAGAACACTCTGAGACCTTCGTTTTGGTTACTCAAGCTTTGAAAACATAAATCACTAACACCTTCAAATTGCTGTTTGATCCTCAGAAAGGTTTATGAATATAAGTATTTTCTCTGGAAAATTATATAATTACTGTCTGCAAATGATTTTTGATACGGAATAAAATACGGTGAAGACTATTTATAATTAGGGAAAATTAGTATCCCATTGGATCATTCCGGATATAAAATCGTACGTTTATTTATAAAAACTGATCCAAACGGTACCGGTTTTCGAGATAATTATCCAAACCAGTACAATTTGTACTGCGGTCTTGGTCTCAACGCCTGGTTACACGTATTACGAGGTGATAATTGTGATAGTTTAATAAAAAGATCTTGTTTATCGAAAATACGAGTTTTATTGATTTACCGAAACGAATAATGTCTCGAAAATGTTGCGCCGGGACCCGCGCAGGACAAACCGTATGCCGGATCGAAAAAGTCGAAACATGGAAAATGCTCGGAATATTGCAATTAGGTTAGGAAGGAGTTTTCGGAAACGTAAAAACGGATGACGTCGGTTGATTCCCGATTATATAAAATATTTTTTAAATACTCGAAAAAAGATTTTATAAAATCCATATATTTCCTATAAAATCATAGATCAACATAAAAATAAATAGGAAGATATGACAATTATCTATATTTTATTTTGGACATATAAAAATTAAAATACTCAATTAATATTATTTTTTTTACATCCAAACACATTTAACACTTAACAAATAATTCACAGAATAAATACTGAACATACATAATAATTATTTATTAGCAAAATAATTACATGATATATCCCGGATATTACAGTTTTTCAAGTCTAGATGAGGATAGAGACATTGAATAACTAATTGAAAGCAATAAAATGTATCCAGCAGAGTGAAATTGAACCCATATTTATCACAAATAAGTATCATAACTTCCAATTCCCACACTCACTCTCTGGACATTTCTTTTCTGGCTTGCAACATCCATCATTAATCAAACAACTGGAGAGAGAGGAAGAGAAATAGCGGGAGGGAGGGAGAGGTGGGGAGAGAATGAGAGGGATAGTAAAAGAAGCATATAGAGACATACAGTTTAAACTAAACAAAGAAAAAAGGTTATACCTCAAAATCAAACACAAACGTTACTTGAAATCGTATGAAAGCTTGAACCTAAATGTTTTGAACACTAACTGAACCTAATTCCTTTATTTGAACCCTAATTAAACTGAGAATGCTTGAATCGAACCTCTTAATTTCTTTGCTCAAATATTTTTAAACCCTAATTGAATGAAGCTCGAGTGAGAGAGACACGTAGAGAGAGGGAACACAGAAGAGAGAAAGAAAGGGTGTGTTCTAATTTTAACCCATTTTGAATTTCCCTTTTTTCGTTCTTATCCCAAACCAAAATGTCATTTGCCGCCCTGTCAAGATCTAGTGGCCCAACCCAGTTTTACTTCTATTTTGTTAATATTATCATATTATAATAGTTTTAAAGTGCATGTATCATATATTTTTATTTATAACAAGAAATATATTATTTTAATTAATTTGTAAAAATTTAAAGCTGACTGTAATAAATATTTTTTTAAATAAATTTTTTCAGTCATTTAAATAAAAATTTATTAAACTAAATATTAATATTTATTCTTTTATTTTAAATTTAATTAAACTATTTTAATAGTTACAAAATGTAAATAAAACAATAATTTGTACTTTTACTTTCTTAGACATATCAATAAACTATTTTAAAGATAAATTTAATTTTTGGTTAAAATTAATTTTTTTAATTCATAATCTATAACAACATAGTCTCCTGTGTTGCTCTGTTTAACACCTTAGCGAGCTACGGTGACATAGTTTTATACATCTGGTAACCCTGCTAATTCCAGTGTTGTAATAGGGTGAAAATTTCTTACCTGTAGTAACATACTCTAAACCCCTATTGAAATGTAACGATAGGCCATCTATGGCGTAGTGGGAGCATTTTTGTTATTTTCAGGAAATTTAAAACATGACTGAATATCATCATAATTAACACAGTAATTAGTACCTTTGAGAGTAAAGGTAAGAGTCATGTTCTTGGAGTCAAACACAGCAATTCTCCATATTTCTTCCAATCACTTCACAGTATATGACTAGTGACTCGAGCATAGAGTACTTGAGTTTGCATTTGCTAATAAACTTCATCATCATGTGATAGTCCTCATGCGCAATACTCTTTTCGACTAGTGCTTCAAAATTATTCTTTTCATAAACATACCCTGTATGAGACATGATTTTCACAACTGGTGCCATTTTTGTTGAGTTTTGAAGTTTCAAAGAGAAAGGGGTTTCGAAGACGAAGAGGGTAAATTTTCCGTATGAATTTAGAGAGAGATAAAAGTGAGATCTTTAATTGAAATAGACTTTTATACTTTCTCAGAATAAGACAAGCAAATGATAAATAATAAAGTTAAATACCCAATGATAATTTCCAAAAATAACCGTTTAAAAATAAAATAAACTATAGAATTTCTAAAAATTATCTATCAATGTATACATAAAGACTATAAGTATATTTCGATGGATAGATATTTAGATTCAACGGTTATGATTATTTAATGGATATTCAATACATCATCCGTTGACGGATAATGTGTCCAGAAATATATTTGACTTTCAACGGGTAAAGACAATCCGTTGAAAGAGTATTTTTGACTTAGCCAAAATTAAACTCTTTCAAGAAAATCAAATTAATTTCTGGATGCATTACAAATTGCATAGACATTAATGATTGAAATTTAAGAATAGTTTAACATGCTTAACTCACTTACCAACCTAGTAAAAGTTGCATCAAGTGGCTTGGTAAAGAGGTCTGCAAGTTGCTGCTCACTTGGAACAAAATGAAGTTCCACAGTACCATTCATCACATGCTCTCTTATGAAAAGATAGTTGATGTCAATGTGCTTGGTCCTTGAATGCTGCACAGGATTTTCGGTGATGGCAATGGCACTTGTGTTATCACGGAAAATTGGAATATTTTCTACATGTAGACCATAATCCAATAATTAATTTCTCATCCATAAAATATGTGCACTACAACTTCCTATAGCAATGTATTCAGCCTTAGCTATAGAAAAAGAAACTGAATGTTGTTTCTTACTGAACCAGGACACCAGCTTATTTCCTAGAAATTGACAAGTTCCTTTTATGCTTTTTATGTCAATTCTCCCACCTGCATAATCTACATCTGAATATCCAATTAGCTTAAAACTAGAATCCTTAGGGTACCAAATGCCAAGTTTTGGTGTAGCCTTGAGATATCTAAAAATTCTCTTAATAGCTACTAAATGAGATTATTTAGGATCATCATGGAATCTAGCACAAAGACATGTAGCAAACATTATATTTGTCCTACTGGCTATTAAATATAAAGCGATTCAGGCATGTCTCTATAACTTGAAATTTCCACAGACTTTTCAGTTGTGTTCAATTCAAGTTTCGTGGCAGTGGTCATGGGATTTTTTACAGATGTGCAGTCCATTAAGTCAAAATTCTTTAAAAGATCATAAATATATTTAGTTTGACTAATGAATATTCCATAACTAACATGTAAACCAAGAAAGTAAGTTAGTTCTCCCATCATGCTCATTTTATATTTATTTTGCATCAATTTAGCAAACTTTTTGCAAAGTTTATCATCTATAGAGCCAAATAATATACTATCTACATAAATTTGAACAAGTATACTATAGCCATTAACAATTCTAAAGAAAAGAGTTTTTTCAAAAGTACCTCTAGTGAAGCGATTATCTAAAAGGAACTTTGACGAAGTTTCATACCAGGCTCTAGGTGCTTGCTTCAATCCATAAAGTGCTTTTAAAAGATAATAAATATAATCTGGAAAGTTGGGGTCTTCAAAACCTGGAGGTTGACTGACATAGACTTTCTCCTCCAATTCTCCATTCAGAAAGGCACTTTTTACATCCATTTGATAAACTTTGAAATTGGCATGGGCTGCATAGGCTAAAAAGATTTTGATAGCTTCAAGTCTTGTAACTAGAGCAAATGTCTCATCAAAATCTATTCCCTCTTGCTGAGAGTACCCTTTAGCAACCAATCTATCTTTGTTCCTTATGACTATGCCATTCTCATCCATCTTGTTTCTGAATACCCACTTAGTATCAATAGAATGTTTTTTTAGGTTCGGGTACCATCTTTTGTACCTTGTTCCTCTCAAATTGGTTTAGCTCTTCTTGCATTACTAAAACCCAATCTGGATCCATTAGAGTTTCTTCTACCTTCTTTTGTTCTTCCTGTGACAAAAAGCTATTGTATAGACATTTATCTTGAGTTACTCTCCTTGTTTGCACTCTAAATGTTGCATCACCAATGATCAGTTCAAATGGATGATCCTTAGTCCATTTTCTTTGAGGTGGTAGATTTTCTCTTGATGAAGTGGCCTCACTAGTGTCTTGATGTGTGGCTTAGTGTTGACTAGTTGACAATCCCCTTAAGTTTATGGATCTTTGATTTGAAGATGGGGTTCTATCAAACAATGATCTAGAACTATATCAACTGACGTTGTATTCTACCTTTTAACGGATGATCCACTATGTCTCTCAATGGATGTTGCACTTTGTCTTTCAACGAATGCAGTACCATGTTTTTCAACGAATGTTGTACTTTGTCTTTCAACGGATGCAGCACTCTGTGCTTCAACTGCTGTTCCTTCATTGGATGATAATTTTGAATATTCTTTTGTCAATATTTCTAGATCACTTTCATCATCACTGTCATCATAATATATCTCTACATTATCGAATTTGAGGCTTTCGTGGAAACCTTCATCTGTCAGTCCTTCAATCTTTTTATCATCAAACACAACATGTACAAATTTCATAACAATGTTGGTTCTTAGATTGTAGACTCTATATGCTTTTCCAACAGTATATCCAACAAAGATACCTTTATCAGCTTTTGCATCAAACTTTTAATGTTGGTCAGTTTGATATCTTAGAATATAGCACCTGCATCCAAAAAAATAAAGAAAGTTCAGTGTTGGCTTCCTATTCATGAACAATTGATAAGGAATCATGCACTTGGCTTGACCAATCAAAGAAATATTTTGAGTGTAGCATGCAGTGTTAACAACTTCATCCCAGAAATAAGTTGGTAACTTTGATTCTTCTAGCATAGTCCTCGTAGTTTCAATTAGTGATTTGTTCTTTCTTTCAACCACTCCATTTTGTTGTGGTTTCCTTAGACCTGAGAACTCATGCATGATTTTATTTTCTTCATAAAACAACTACATTGAGGAATTCTTGAACTCAGTTCCATTATCACTCCTGATTTTTCTAACTTTGAGATCAGGATGATAGTTGACTTTCCTAATGTGATTGCGAATGATTTCACTAGTTTCATCATTTGATCTAAGAACGTATGCCCATGAAAACTTTGAAAAGTCATCCAAAATCACTAGTAAATACTTCTTCTTTGAGATTAACAATATATTGACTGATCCAAATTTTAACAACCCAACTAATAAAATTTCTCAAGACAATACTTATTTAAATCCAAACTCCATTAAAATCCAATGAAACTTTTAATTCTTGAAATAAAATACAACCAAATTACAACCAAACCAACAAACTCTAGGGAAAATCTAAGAAAATAAAAAACTCCTCAAAGTCTTGGAACTCGCACTCTTCCCATTAAACAACCCACCTAAAAGAGAGAATACCTGCCGGAGGAAAAAAAGAAAAACAAAGGACCGGCAGTGAGCGAAGGGCTCATATACGGATATAAAATAAAGCATAACTGAACAAAGATTAAAAGATGACGAGGCTAAGAACACAACTGAATATCTGAATGAAGCACAATAATAATAGTGAATGAGACAATATAAAAAAATGAATAATCAACTCACAAAACAAAACTAAATGCTTACCACCCAAAACTTATCATATTCTTACACATATCCTTATCAATTTTATATAATAATCGCAAATAATATAATCGAAAGAATAATGATAAAATAAAATCATACCCTTACACATACTCTTAGACATATTCTCACACTTACAAAATAATACACAAAATAGCTTACATACGAACATGGGAGATAATCTTACACTTACAGGATGTCCTACATTTTCGGTAATCCAGAAATATGTAGTCATCAAAACTTACAGGGGCTTGCACAGCACAAAGCAAATGCTACCCAATATCTTACAGGGGTTTGCACGATAATAAACACGTGTCATGGCTATACGTGTCCCACAACTTCGGCAACACGCCCATACAATTTAAGTACACCGCATAAGAGGTGACAAGCACGAGATTATCCACTCGCGACGGATGTCTTACAAACTCCCAAGTCATACAAATAACATAAATAACTTAAACTAAATACTCAAAGATCACACACTCAAATATCTTACATCTCCAAAATCATATATAAATTTATCTTAAATACTCAAAGATCACACACTCAAAACACTATAACCCAACATCACGAAACAAAATAACATAACAAACCACTAATTATTGATAAGCTCAAATCTGATCAGTTTCAAAGAATGTCAAATTACTGCATAAAGATGAAGTCAACTGAAAAAGTACGAAACACGAAAGTCGTAGGAAATTCCGAGACCTTTCCAGAATGGTAAGGCTCGTCAAAAACGAACAAGTAACGAATTCATAAAACAAATAAATGCGGACTGCAGAACAGAATTAGCCCCTGATTACAATTGTATTTTGATGTTTAAGACATCAAAATCACAGAATTTAGTAGCAGAATGTAAACGCAAATTGCAGATATCGAAAAGAGCTTTCCAGAATGGTATTGCTCATAATATTTGAACAAATATTCAATTTAATATGATTTTCAAAGGTTGGATATTCAAATCCTGAAGTCAAACAGACAGGTCATACAAATTGCAGAAAAACTCGTATTTAAAAACCGAATTTCACAAACGGCAAGGAACGAAAGTTGTAGATAATTAAAAGACCTTTCCGAAATGACCAAAATCAACAAATTCTAACAGATAACAAATCAGATATGAATTTAACAAGAGATCAGATCGTATACAATGAAGAATACGAAAACGAAAAACAAGAGAACAAAGAAGATATCCGTACACACCAATTCGAATTCGAAAAGAAAGAGTACAAAAAAAATGTCCGTACCTCGAGATCTTAGTAACCGAGAATGCTAATAACAAATTCAGAACCCCAAATCACAAGAACCCCAATTCCACAAACGCCAAATTCAAAACCCTCAAAAAAGTTCTTGATGTTCATCACTATCTCCATCTATTTTCTCTTTCTCTCTCCCTCTCTCCTCTCTTCTCCGATCAAAGTAACACAGACCCTTATTTTTTTAGCAAACCCTAACTCTTCCTTCTTTCTCCCTTTTTTTTATTAAAACCCACACTCTTTTTTAATAAAAGTCTTACTATTATATTTAAACTAATACTCTTAAAACAATATTCTGATTATAAATATAAAAATAAACTTACACCAACTAATTTAATTACAACACATTGACATTAATAAATAATTAAATCAAATAATCCAACTAAAAATATGGGGATGTTACATTATTCCCTCCTTACAAAAATTTCGTCCTCGAAATTTAACTAACACATCTCTTTTTTAAAAAAAACGGATATAGATAGGCAACAAAGGAACACAAAGCGAATAACATTCTTAACTCACGATCCATTCTAAAGTCTACCCACACTCACAGGTCGAGCCTAAAGGCAACTCTAAGGCTATAAGTCTATCTTACAACCACCCACAATTCATAAATCAGCCTAAAGACAAGTCTACAGAATATGAAAACACTAGCTCTGATGCCAACTTTAACAACCCAACTAATAAAATTTCTCAAGACAATACTTATTTAAATCCAAACTCCATTAAAATCCGATAAAATTTTCAATTCTTGAAATAAAATACAACCAAATTACAACCAAACCAACAAACTCTAGGGAAAATCTAAGAAAATATAAAACTCCTCAAAGTCTTGGAACTCGCACTCTTCCCCTTAAACAACCCACCTAAAAGAGAGAATACATGTCGGAGGAAAATAAGAAAAACAAAGGACCGGTAGTGAGCGAAGGGCTCATATACGGATATAAAATAAAGCTTAACTGAACAAAGATTAAAAGATGACGAGGCTAAGAACACAACTGAATATCTGAATGAAGCACAATGATAATAGTGAATGAGACAATAAAAAAAATGAATAATCAACTCACAAAATAAAACTAAATGCTTACCACCCAAAACTTATCATATTCTTACACATATCCTTATCAATTTTACATAATAATCACAAATAATATAATCGAAAGAATAATGATAAAATAAAATCATACCCTTACACATACTCTTACACATATTCTCACACTTACAAAATAATACACAAAATAGCTTACATACGAACATGGGAGATATTCTTACACTTACAGGATGTCCTACATTTTCGGTAATCCAGAAATATGTAGTCATCAAAACTTACAGGGGATTGCACAGCACAAAGCAAATGCTACCCATTATCTTACAGGGGTTTGCACGACAATAAACACGTGCTACCCAAAAGGCCAAATCATACACATACTAGCCATGGCTATACGTGTCCCACAACTTCGGCGACACGCCCATACAATTTAAGTACACCGCATAGGAGGTGACAAGCACGAGATTATCCACTCGCGACGGATGTCTTACAAACTCCCAAGTCATATAAATAACATAAATAACTTAAACTAAATACTTAAAGATCACACACTCAAATATCTTACATCTCCAAAATCATATATAAATTTATCAAATAACCTCAAAACACTATAACCCAACATCACGAAACAAAATAACATAACAAACCACTAATTATTGATAAGCTCAAATCTGATCAGTTTCAAAGAATGTCAAATTACTGCATAAAGATGAAGTCAACTGAAAAAGTATGAAACACGAAAGTAAATTCCGAGACCTTTCCAGAATGGTAAGGCTCGTCAAAAACGAACAAGTAACGAATTCAGAAAACAAATAAATGCGGACTGCAGAATAGAATTAGCCCCTGATTACAATTGTATTTTGATGTTTAAGACATTAAAATCAGAGAATTTAGCAGCAGAATGTAAACACAAATTGCAGATATCGAAAAGAGCTTTGTAGAATGGTATTGCTCATAATATTTGAACAAATATTCAATTTAATATGATTTTTCAAAGGTTGGATATTCAAATCCCGAAGTCAAACAGACAGGTCATACAAATTCCAGAAAAACTCGTATTTAAAGACCGAATTTCACAAACGGCAAAAAATCAACAAATTCCGAAATGACCAAAATCAACAAATTCTAACAGATAACGAATCAAATATGAATTTAACAAGAAATCAGATCGTATACAATGAAGAATACGAAAACGAAAAACAAGAGAACAAAGAAGATATCCATACACACCCATTCGAATTCGAAAAAAAAAGAGTACAAAAAAGATGTCCGTACCTCGAGATCATAGTAACCGAGAATGCTAATAACGATTTTAGAACCACAAATCACAAGAACCCCAATTCCACAAACGCCAAATTCAAAACCCTCCAAAAAGTTCTTGATGTTCATCACTATCTTCATCTATTTTCTCTTTCTCTCTCCCTCTCTCCTCTCTTCTCCGATCAAAGTAACGCAAACCCTTATTTTTTTAGCAAACCCTAACTCTTCCTTCTTTCTCCCTTTTTTTATTAAAACCCTCACTCTTTTTTAATAAAAGCCTTACTATTTTTTTTAAACTAATACTCTTAAAACAATATTCTGATTATAAATATAAAAATAAAATTACACAAACTAATTTAATTACAACATATTGACATTAATAAATAATTAAATCAAATAATCCAACTAAAAATAATTATAAAATATCGGGATGTTACACAAATAATTCAATATGCAACAGTTGTAGAGCTTCATCAATTGTTGGTTCAAGCTTCCTTTTGAATGATGCTTTTACTTGTTTTCCTTTTTGACAAGCACCACAGAGTCCATCTTTTAAGAAATCAACTTGAGAAATGCCTCTAACAAGGTCTTTCTTGACCAATTCATTTGTGGTCTTGAAGTTCAAATGAGACAGCTTCTTATTCCATAGCCAACTTTCATGTTGACTTGTTTGCTAAAAAAAAGTAATAGAATTTGCATTTGTTAAGTTAAAATCATCTAGGTACACATTTCCTTTCCTTACTCTAGTAAGGACCACTTTGTTATTTTCTTACATGTAACAACACAGGCTTCAGTTGTGAAAGTAACAGAGTTGCCTTTATCACATAGTTGACTGATACTCAAAAGATTGTGTTTGAGTCCATAAACTAGAGAAACTTCTTCAATGTTGATATTCTCTCTTGAAATCAAGCCATATCCCATTGTATAACCTTTGCTGTCATCTCCAAAGGTAATGTTTGGGCCAGCTCTTTCCTTGAACTCTATTAGCAGAGTAGAATCTCCAGTCATATGCCTTAATCATGCACTGTCCAAATACCATAGATTCTTTCTATTTCCCTACATACATCAAAACTGAATTAAATTGATTTTGGTACGCAAGTTCCTTGGGTCCTGCCTTGTTAGCTTTCTTCTTACTTTTTTTGGACTTTCCACCACCAGAATCAGGTAATTTAAGATCAACCTTTATCTTGGGTGTGGGTCTTTGAAATCCATGATTAGTTTAAGATTCATCAAGCACATTGTTATTAGCAGAATATGGCATTTGTTATGCAAACATGTTATTCCAAACAAACATGCTATATGGCATTTGTGGCATGTTAAATGCAACATAGTAAGGATTTTGTGCAAATGGCATATTAGCAAAATGTGCGAGTGGATTATGTGTGTTCATAATAGGCATGGCATGCATAGTTGACATAGGCATCTTAGGCAAAGAGTGAGGTACAGACATGGGTGCATTCATGATAGACTTGCAATTAGTAGGCAAATGATTAACACTACCACATTTCACATAAGTTTCTCTAGGTGCATATTTATCAGGTGTGTAGTTGTTATATTTTTTAATCCCTACTTTCCCATTCATGTTTGTTTTCCTTTTCGATTCTGCTTTGATTTCAATCTTTTCCAACCTGTAATTCAATTGCTTCACTGACAGATGCCCTATATTCACTTTCCATGCATCCTTGGTTTTGCTTGATTCTCCTGAGACAAAATTATTTGTAACTGGACCATATTTCTCATTCAGCTTTTTTAGGTTTCCTTTTCTAATGACTTTTTTTCTCATTCAACGGATAAGAATCAACTTTCAACGGATGAGCTTTATCTTTCAACAAATATGCTTCATCATCCGTTGATTCAGCATTCGTTGATAATACATCAACTAACTCTTGGTCCAGTTTCTTCTTGCTCTTTTTCCAGGATTCCTCACAGAAATTCTCAATTGCTTGAACTTTGGCAATTTGGACACCTACATCCCTTGATGATTTCCAGATCTTGATCACCTCTTGCTCACGTTCAAGCTGCTTTCTTAAAATCTCTTCTTTTTTCAAAGATTCAGTAAATTCATCATTGGCAATCTTACACACTATTCTCAATTTCTCAAACACAATAACTGAGTTTCTAACACGGCATTTCTATCACTCAAAAATAAGTTATTCTCTTTAATTCTATTTTTTCAGTGAGTGATTTAAGTGTGACACGCAAGTGATACAATTCAGTAGACATGTCATTTATAGCATCATTGCATTCATCTTTAGAAAGGTGTGCTAGATTTGTAGTGATTACCTGATTGCTTGATGAACTAACTTTTATTTCATCTGACTTGGCCATTGGAGCTAGGTTGACATAGTTCATGTCTTCATCTGCATCCTCACCATTAGCTGCCCAGTCATTTTCTTGAGTCAATAAAGCTTTTTCCTTTTTTTGAGCAACTCAAAATATTTCCTTTTATAATCCACAGGCTCAAACCTCTTTTTCTCTGAATTTGGCTTTCTGCACTCATTTGCAAATGACCACTCAAGCCACATTTAAAACACTTGAATTTGGTTTTATCAACCGTGTTTCTGTCAGGCTAGATGGCTACAAAAATTTTCTTGAATTTGAGCTTTGCAAATCTCCTTGACAGAAAGGCTAGATGGTCATCGACCTCGGCCATTTCATCCTTGCTTTGACAGTCTTCATCTTCAACCATCAACCATTTGCCCTTGCCTTCATAAATACTTGTGTTTGGTGCAGATTTAGCAGCTTCAACCTTCAACTCTACCACCCTCTCTTGCTCAGCTGTGCCACTGATCCACCTTTCTTTCTCCCCTTTTCTATCAATTCATCATGTTCCATTTTAAGCTCATATGTCTTTAGAATCCCATACAGTCTCTTAAGAGTAAAATCCATGTTACGACCGACATTTTATGTAATATTATTTATGGATTTGGTATAATATTAAAGTCAAAAGAAAATATATTCAATGATTGTACGCTAGAGTGAAAATTTCTGCATTATAAATTTGCTTTGTGTAGTATATGATTTTTTTCAAAGCAAGAGTTTATTTAATTTCTTTATTTTTAATTTATAAGGAATATTCTAAGCTTTGGAAAAATTTTCTTTTAAAAGGTATTTTGTTCACAAATTTTGAAAATAATTTTATAAAGTCTCTAAAAATCCAAGTTATTTTATGGTATAAATTTTATAATTTTTGAACTTGTATTTTATTTCATAAAAATAAATCATTATAAATTTTAGTTGTCATATTTATCAAATTACATAAGAGACCATGCATGCAAATCACCCTTCTATTCTCTCAAAGGGCAAATAAAACTTTTCCAACCCCACTAACTCATTTGATTATTACCAAATTACTACATTAGCCTTGCATGCAAAATGGCCTAACTTTAGCTAAAGGACATTTTTGTAAGTTCTCACTTCCACTCATTATTTGTCAACCAAAAAGCATAAAACAAAAAAAATCAAAGTGGGAGAAATCATTCCATTCATTCCACACTCCAACACACCATAAATTTTCTCTCTTTTCCCCCTCCCACCTTGCTCTCGGCCGAAGGCCAAATCCCCCACCCCCCTTCCATTTTTCAATTCATTCTTCATCTTCCCAAGTGTAAATCTTTTACCTACATTCATCTTATATCCTTTCCAAGTGTTTTGAGACTTGGAAGTTGAAGTTTCATGGATGCATGTGTAGTTCTTATGTGATCTCCAAAGAGAAACTCTTGATTCTTGTGAATTCAAGAGCTCTCTATGAGATATATTATGTATATGTGCTAACTAAGTGTTTTATGGAGATATCATGCTTTAAAATCCTATGCATGCTACTGAAATTTCATTATATATTTATGTTTAGCCATGCATGCTAGTTTTAAGACATTAAAATGATGATCAACAATGTTTTGCATGCTATTCTTTTCGAAATCATGTTGTTATGTTTAAAAATCTATAAATGCGAAATAGGTGTGCTTAAAATAGATTGTTTCCATGATAAATTTCTTATTAATACTTAAAAGAAGTTATATTTCGTGATTATTAAGGATGAGTATTAGGTGCAAGTCAATTTTGCAAGCATTTAAAACTTTATGCCTAGCCGAAATCTTGTTATGTGCTTTCCATGAGTTGCATGTTATATATTTAGTTGCATGTTGTTGTTTTTGGGCATGGATGATCTCACCCAAGGTTATTTTGAGAATAAGGGAGTTAGTTCAGTAGATTACCATGTATAAGTCTTGGTTTAAGTATTGAGTTGTTGTTAGTTGAGTTTGTCAAGTCAAAACCTTGGAAAATGAGAGTTATAGTTTCTGCAGAAAATCAGTTTAGTACCCTGAGGTTTAGAGTGAGTTTTGACCATGTCATTAATGTGCACTTTGAGGCCCAAGCCACCAGAAGTTAGTATTGGGAGTATATAAAAGGTTTTAGGAGTTGATTGGAGGTTTGCATGTCTTTTGGTTAGGTGCACAAGTAGAATCACAAAATCTGTCCAGCAGGGGATAGTTTTATTGCAACTTAGAAATAGGGAGATTTGACCATGTCATGGATAGGCCCTCATTAAGCCCAATTGGGCCTTAGTTAGAGGGAGTGTCAGAGAAGTTTTTCCGACCATAGTTCATAGGATATGAGTTAGAACCATGTGTCACAAGTTAATTCAAGTCAGGGCGTTTTCTGCCCAGAAAAGCAGGGGAACCTTGAACTTTTAGCTTAGGCCCAAGAAGGCCCAAGCCAGGCCCTTGAGCCACATCAAGCTTGTGAGATGCCCTTAGGTCAGGAGAGTCTTGTGTAAAGTTTTGAAGGAAAACTTGTAGTTTAAGAGTGCCTAATGCACTCAAGAAACTATAGTTGTCATTCTGAAATTTGCACCAGTGAGCACTATCACTTATCACATAGTTTTAGAACACTTAGAAGTGAGTATTAGGTCGACCATCATAGTTGTAAGATGGTATAAGGTCAGTAGAGCAAAAGGCACAAGTGAGGGTCAATAGGTTTTGGATAATTTAGGAAAGGCACATCGAGTTAGGAAGCCAAAAATTTGAAGACTTTGTCTAGTTTAGCGACCAAGTGACTTAAGTGGTGAGTCAAGATCATCCAAGCCTAGTGTTGCATTATGGTATATATGGTGTTATTTGATATTAATATACGATATGTGATTATGTGGCTACGTGTGTACATTTGAAATATAAAGGTGGATATAAATTGGGTGCGTATAGGCCTAAGTGCCATCCATGTTTAATTTCGGGTTATAAATAGGTTAAGATAGTAAGAATATATTATAATGAGGATTATTATTATTTATGTAGGATCTCGAGACGAGGGAAAACTTGCCATAAAAGTCGAGTGAAGCTCCAGTTGCTCCTACCAGTCGGACCAGACCAGCCTATCTCAAGGCAAGTGATTCAACTTGACCTTCATATTTACTATAAACAGTTCATATATATCGATGCAATTATCCTGAGTCATTTTGATATGTTTAAATCAAGCGTATCTCTCGCTTATCTTTGAATTATATAGAAATGCCATGAACCCTCGAGTATGTATTGCAAGTAGTTCAAAAGTCTTTTCATGATAGTTAAATGCCATGATAAAATAAAGAGTTGTTATATTACTTGATTGATCCTCTTGATTAACACTCTTAGTATTCATGAAGCTTACATTCTTGATGATCCAGCACTTAAACCTTGATGAGAAACCATTGCTTTAAGCCCAATTTGGCACTTCCTTTCATGATATCCAATAGCCTCACTAAATTCCCTTGTCCAAACTTTGATACATGAAAACCATTCAGTTACCCTAATAGAGTAAAGTTTTGTGAATCATGGCCCTGAGATTTAGTACCATATTTCCCATGTTTCGAGTTAATCTATAATCCCTTAATAAAAATATTTACTGTTAAAAGAGATTTTGTTACAATTCGGCATCAGCTTTTGAAATAAATAAAATGTGGGTTTTCAGTCCCAAAGGGGGATAAATGTTTTCTTGAATAGTGGATCTGGACTGAGACGCGAGTCCTTTCCACACTTATATTAGGCTTAAAAGTTGCCTAGGGATTCCCGTTAATGTTTTAGAACCCAGCGAGGTTCGGGATTACTTCGCGGCTGATCACCGGCTGTAATCCGTAGCGTCATAAAATGATTTTGATTAAGACATGATTTTAAAATTGTTTTGATGCAAGCAAAATTATGCCATCTCACATAGTTTTATCTCTCGTTATCATTAGTTATGTCTTTCCATTGTCATTCTTAAAAGTATATCTCAATTTATGTTTTGTGTCGTACTGTTAGCACTTGTTGAGCATTTGGCTCACTCCTTGCTTTACCCTGATATTACAGCTAGCAGCTATGGTTAGATTCAAGCAGACTGCCCGTAAGACCTGTGATGCTGATGCTTATGTTCGAGCTCAGGTAGAATAAGTAATAATAGTTGTGTGAGGACTCGGTATTTGTAATCAGATGTAATAGTTGGTAGTGTTGGGCTGTTCCAAACCCTAAACTTTAAGATCTTGGATTTGGTTGTGTATTCTTCATTAAAATGATGTAATAGCTATATTTATTTTGCTGTTTAAGTTGGGGGTGTGACAGGTTTTGGTATCAGAGCTACAGTTTAGAGTCCCTGGATAACCCAAATAGGTTATAGGATTTGTGTGTAGGTTATAGATATTATGCGAGAGAGTAGGTTAAGTAAATTA
This sequence comes from Apium graveolens, assembly GCF_009905375.1. Taxonomy (NCBI): domain Eukaryota; kingdom Viridiplantae; phylum Streptophyta; class Magnoliopsida; order Apiales; family Apiaceae; genus Apium; species Apium graveolens. The sequence goes on along the minus strand of NC_133657.1, from coordinate 128,906,151 downwards.
TTATTAATTAATACTCCTCTTATTGGTTGTCAGCAAAGGGCGCATTCCTCATCATCCTCTGGGTCGGACGACACTATTGCTTTCTCCGTGTATGCTGAGTTGAGGCGCGAGTTCGACATGCTTCAGGGCAAGTACGACCGACTGATAGACCGACTGAAGAACGCGTATCCGGACAGCCGAAACTACGAAGGGAAGCCCAAGGAGCAGATGACTGCGAGACTTGAGACCTTGGTTCAGTACGTCAACACTAAGCTTGAGGAGATGCCAGCGCACCGGGACCGCACCAGCCAATATGTCATTCAGATGGTGGCGGATGAGCTCCAGAGCATTGTGAAGACGCTTCGAGAGGAAAAGACTACCAAGCCCCGTTCGGATGGAGTGGAGCCTTAGTTCTTTCCATTTACCATTCATGATGTTGTACTATCAGACTCTATGGAATCCCCAGTTGTTTCCGTTTTTCCTTTAAATAAGCCTGTTATTCCTAGAAACAGACTATGTCCCAATCCTATGTACTGTGACCTTTAAAATTTCAATAATTATGTGCTATTGTTCCATTTTCTCTCAACTATTATTTTATGTTTTTATCATATCTGCTTAATTTGGAAACTTGACCCCATATGTAAAAGAGAATGCCATGTGATACCCTCGAATCATTTTATCATTTATATCTGTTTTGACACAACTCCTATTTCAGGATCATGCCTCCCAAAAAGAAGAACCCAACAACCACCTCCACCACAGACCCAAATATTCTTCGATTACTGGAAACCTTGCAACAGTAAACCAATGCTATAGCTCAACAACAACTAACTCTTCAACAACGAATTGAAAACCAAGATAACCGTGAGCCACACCAACCACCTGAACCACCAGTACCACCTAGACAAATTGTCACTTTCAAGGCTTTTCAGAATGTGAATCCACCTTTATTTCATGATACCACTGATCCAGTGATAGCTAACACATGGATCAAGGAGATGGAAAGGGCTTTTGAGTTGGTACAGTTGGGAGACGATCAGAAGACGCCGTATGCTACTTACTTCTTGAAGAGAGAAGATATCTATTGGTGGGAATCAGTAAAGGCTATGGAAGTCACTCAGCAGGTTTCTTGGGAGAGATTTAAGAAGTTATTTCTGGATAAGTATTACCCTAAGTACATGCAGAATCAGATGGAGCTAAAATTTCTTGAGTTAAAGCAAGAGAACATGACTGTATTGGAGTATGAGAAGAAGTTCACTGAGTTGTCAAGGTTTGTGACAAAGTATACCAGCACTGAGGAGGAAAAAGCAAAGAAATTTCAGCAAGGATTGGAGCCTTGGATCAGAGATAGGGTGGCTATGTTTGAGCTTGAAACTTATGCGGGAGTAGTACAGAAAGCTGCTCTGATTGAGAATAATGGGATATAGTCAAGGAAAGAGAGGGATAAAAAGAAGAGGAAGGTTCCATTTTATGGAGAAAAGTCTGAAGCAGGAAGTTCGTAAGATCGGAATATAAAGAGGATTGGTTTCCAGAAGGGCAGAAATTTTTAAAAGAAGGGAAATTTGGGCAAAAGGCAAGAATCAAAAGGGAACAACCAGGCAAGCCAAGGGCAAGTTAGAGAAAACAGGTTCCAGAGACCGGAATGCAAGCACTGTGGAAGAAGGCACCCCGGAGTATGCAATAAGCTGAGTATGACCTGTTATAGGTGCAATCAGAAGGGACATTTGGAAAATGAGTGCAAGATGCCGAAGTCAGGAGTTACGTGCTAAAAATGTGGGAAGACTGGACACATGGCTAGGGAGTGTAAGGAAACCGGACCAGTCAAAGCTCTGATGAACGTGGCAAGTACCAGTGCAAGTGTGCCAGCTGAGGTATTGGCATTACCTCCACCACCCGCACCAGCCCCACAAGCAACAGCAAGGACATTTGATCTAAAGATGAAGGATGCTGTTCAGAATTCTGAGGTGATAGCAGGTACACTTTTACTCAATAATGTCAAATCTAAAGTATTGATTGATTCGGGAGCAACAAGATCTTTCATATCAGAATCTTTTGTTGATAAGCTCCAATATGATAAAATGGTTATGAGTGAGGTAGTAAATGTGGTAATTGCGAACCAAGAGAAGACTCATGTGAATCAATTTTGTCCAAAGTGTGAGATTGATATTTCAGGGTATAAGTTTTCAGCCGACTTGATACTCTTCAAGTTGGGAGAGTTTGATATAATTTTAGGAATGGATTGGTTAGGAGAGAATAGCGCTCAGATAAATTGTAAGACCAAGAGAGTGTATTTAAAGATGAAGAGTGGAGAGAAGGTAGTATTTAAGGGGCAGAGGAAAGAACAACTATTTCTTACAATTGTTCAGGCTAAGAAGTTACTTAGAAAAGGTTGTGAGTTTTTCCTAGCATATGTAGTGGATTCAGAGAGAGGCAGCCTCAGCATGGAAGATATTTCTGTAGTTAACGAGTTCCCCGATGTGTTTCCCGATGAACTACCAGGCTTACCACCAGATCGACAAATTGAGTTCGAGATCAACCTTGCTCCAGGCACGGAACCAGTTTCAAAGGCCCCGTATAGGATGGCACCAGCATAAATGAAAGAGTTGGCGAGCCAGCTACAAGAATTATCGGATAAAGGAGTGATACGACCAAGTACGTCGCCATGGGGAGCACCTGTTCTGTTTGTAAAGAAGAAAGATGGGAGTATGCGTCTATGCATAGATTACCGGGAGTTGAATAAGGTGACGATCAAGAACCGCTACCCGCTACCAAGGATAGATGACCTTTTTGATCAGTTGAAGGGAGCAAAATGCTTTTCGAAGATTGATTTGAGATCAGGATACCATCAATTAAAGATCAAAGAAGAAGATATTCCTAAGACCGCATTCATGACCAGATATGGGCATTATGAATTCCTAGTAATGCCGTTTGGATTGACCAACGCTCCGGCCACATTTATGGATCTGATGAATCGGGTATTTAAGAAGTATTTGGACAAATTTGTCGTGGTATTCATTGATGACATCCTTATTTATTCTAAGTTGGAATAAGAACATAAGCAGCACCTCTGGATAGCATTGAAGATACTCCGACAAGAGAAGTTGTATGCCAAGTTTACCAAATGTGAGTTTTGGTTAAAGGAAGTTCAATTTTTGGGGCATGTTATTGGAAATGAGGGAGTTAAAGTGGATCCGGCAAAGATTGAGGCAATTATGAGTTGGGAGAGGCCAAAGACTCCTACGGAAGTGCGAAGTTTTCTAGGATTGTTCGGATACTATAGAAGATTCGTCAAGGATTTCTCGAAGATCGCCACGCCATTGACCAAGTTAACCAGAAAGAATCAGAAGTTTGAATGGAGCGTAGAATGTGAAGATAACTTTCAAGAGTTAAAGCAAAAGTTGGTAACAGCTCCGGTGTTGGTACTTCCAGATGATCAAGGGAATTTTGTAATATTCAGCGACGCTTCACATAAGGGTTTGGGTTGTGTGTTGATGCAGCACAGTAAAGTGATCGCATATGCGTCAAGACAGTTGAAGCCGCATGAGTTAAAGTACCCGACGCATGACTTGGAACTAGCCGTCATAGTGTTCGCACTTAAGATTTGGAGACATTACCTCTATGGAGAGAAGTGTGAAATCTACACGGATCACAAGAGTTTAAAGTACATTTTTACTCAGAAAGAGCTCAATATGAGGCAGAGGAGATGGCTGGAATTGATCAAGGACTATGACTGCTCGATAAATTACCATCCTGGAAAGGCGAACGTAGTGGCCGATGCTCTGAGTAGGAAGGAGAGATTGAATATGATGATAACATCAAAAGAGTTATCTGAAGAAATCGGAAAATTGGAATTGGAACTTTGTGCTTATGGAAAAGTCGAGGAAGTTTTTCGTGCAATGACCTTTCAGCCAACACTAGTGGAAAAGATAAAGAAGTATCAAGAGGAAGTAATGGAAAAAGAGAAGAATCAGTTATCTGGAGAGGAGATTAATACTCAAAGGGATGAACAAGGGATACTAAGGTTTTCATCCAGAATATGGATTCCCCATGTACCTGAATTAAAGAATGAGATCCTCCATGAAGCCCACAATTCGAAATTTTCAATCCACCCGGGAAGCACCAAGATGTATCGAGACTTAAAGAAGAACTTTTGGTGGCCAAATATGAAGCGAGACGTGGCAGAATGGGTTGCGAAGTGCTATACTTGTCAGAAAGTAAAGGCAAAACATCAACGACCAAGCGGATTAATTCAGCCCCTAAAGATTCCAGAATGGAAATGGGAAAATATCGCTATGGACTTTATAGTAGGACTACCGCGAACGAAATCCGGACATGACGCAATATGGGTTATAGTTGATCGTCTTACGAAGTCGGCGCATTTCCTTCCAATTAATGAGAAGTCGTCACTGGACAAGTTGGTTCATCTGTATGTGCGCGAAATCGTACTAAGGCATGGAGTACCCGTATCAATAGTTTCAGACAGAGATCCCCGATTTAACTCGAGATTCTGGAAGCAATTTCAGGAATGTCTTGGCACGAAGTTGAATATGAGCACGGCATACCACCCGCAGACTGATGGTCAGAGTGAAAGGACAATTCAAACAATTGAAGACATGTTGCGCAGTTGTGCAATCAATTTTGCAGGAAGTTGGGACGACCATTTGCCGTTGATTGAATTCTCTTACAACAACAGCTATCATTCCAGTATCGGCATGCCACCATACGAAGCTTTGTACGGGCGAAAATGTAGATCACCAACAAGTTAGGATGAAGTAGGAGAAGGAAGAATTCTTGGATCGGAATTGGTACAACAGTTGCATGACTCGGTCAAGTTAATTCAGAAAAGGTTGCTTGCTGCTTAAGATAGACAGAGGAAGTATGCGGATCCAGCGCGTAAGGACGTTCAATTCCAAATTGGTGAAGCTGTGTTGCTGAAGGTGTCACCTAGAAAAGGGTTGATGAGATTTGGCAAGAAAGAGAAGTTAGCACCTAGATACATAGGTCCTTTGGAGATTTTGAGTCAAGTAGGAAAGGGGGCCTACGAGTTGGCCTTACCACCTCAGTAGCAGCATGTGCATAATGTGTTCCATGTGTCGTTGCTTAAGAAGTACAATCCTGACGCTAGCCATGTGATAGAAGATGAACCTGTAGAAATTCAGGCAGACCTGTCATTTGTGGAGCAACCGGTTAAAATACTCGACTGGCAAGTAAAGAGTCTTAGGAATAAGTCGGTAAAGTTAGTAAAAGTGCTTTGTAGGAAACCCAAGGTCGAAGAATCGACTTGGAAGTTAGAGTCTGATATGCGTTCCCGGCATCCTCATCTTTTCTCTTAGATTCTGGGGACAGAATCCCTTAAGGGGGAGAGGATGTTACGACCGGCATTTTATGTAATATTATTTGTGGATTTGGTATAATATTAAAGTCAAAAGAAAATATATTCAATGATTGTACGCTAGTGTGAGTGAAAATTTCTGCATTATAAATTTGCTTTGTGTAGTATATGATTTTTTTCAAAGCAAGAGTTTATTTAATTTCTTTATTTTTGATTTATAAGGAATATTCTAAGCTTTGGAAAAATTTTCTTTTAAAAGGTATTTTGTTCACAAATTTTGAAAATGATTTTATAAAGTCTCTAAAAATCCAAGTTATTTTATGGTATAAATTTTATAATTTTTGAACTTGTATTTTATTTTATAAAAATAAATCATTATAAATTTTAGTTGTCATATTTATCAAATTACATAAGAGACCATGCATGCAAATCACCCTTCTATTCTCTCAAAGGGCAAATAAAACTTTTCCAACCCCACTAACTCATTTGATTATTAGCAAATTACTACATTAGCCTTGCATGCAAAATGGCCTAACTTTAGCTAAAGGACATTTTTGTAAGTTCTCACTTCCACTCATTATTTTTCAACCAAAAAGCATAAAACAAAAAAAATCAAAGTGGGAGAAATTATTCCACTCATTCCACAGTCCAACACACCACAAATTTTCTCTCTTTTCCCCCTCCCACCTTGCTCTCGGCCGAAGGCCAAATCCCCCACCCCCTTCCATTTTTCAATTCATTCTTCATCTTCCCAAGTGTAAATATTTAACCTACATTCATCTTATATCCTTTCCAAGTGTTTTGAGACTTGGAAGTTGAAGTTTCATGGATGCATGTGTAGTTCTTATGTGATCTCCCAAGAGAAACTCTTGATTCTTGTGAATTCAAGAGCTCTCTATGAGATATATTATGTATATGTGCTAACTAATTGTTTTATGGAGATATCATGCTTTAAAATCATATGCATGCTACTGAAATTTCATTATATATTTATGTTTAGCCATGCATGCTAGTTTTAAGACATTAAAATGATGATCAACAATGTTTTGCATGCTATTCTTTTCGAAATCATGTTGTTATGTTTAAAAATCTATAAATGCGAAATAGGTGTGCTTAAAATAGATTGTTTCCATGATAAATTTCTTATTAATACTTAAAAGAAGTTATATTTCATGATTATTAAGGATGAGTATTAGGTGCAAGTCGATTTTGCAAGCATTTAAAACTTTATGCCTAGCCGAAATCTTGTTATGTGCTTTCCATGAGTTGCATGTTATATATTTAGTTGCATGTTGTTGTTTTTGGGCATGGATGATCTCACCCAAGGATATTTTGAGAATAAGGGAGTTAGTTCAATAGATTACCATGTATAAGTCTTGGTTTAAGTATTGAGTTGTTGTTAGTTGAGTTTGTCAAGTCAAAACCTTGGAAAATGAGAGTTATAATTTCTGCAGAAAATCAGTTTAGTACCCTGAGGTTTAGAGTGAGTTTTGACCATGTCATTAATGTGCACTTTGAGGCCCAAGCCACCAGAAGTTAGTATTGGGAGTATATAAAAGGTTTTAGGAGTTGATTGGAGGTTTGCATGTCTTTTGGTTAGGTGCACAAGTAGAATCACAAAATCTGTCCAGCAGGGGACAGTTTTGTTGCAACTTAGAAATAGGGAGATTTGACCATGTCATGGGTAGGGCCTCATTAGGCCCAATTGGGCCTTAGTTAGAGGGAGTGTCAGAGAAGTTTTTCCAACCATATTTCATAGGATATGAGTTAGAACCATGTGTCACAAGTTAATTCAAGTCAGGGCATTTTCTGCCCAGAAAAGCAGGGGAACCTTGAACTTTTAGCTTAGGCCCAAGAAAGCCCAAGCCAGGCCCTTGAGCCACATCAAGCTTGTGAGATGCCCTTAGGTCAGGAGAGTCTTGTGTAAAAGTTTTGAAGGAAAACTTGTAGTTTAAGAGTGCCTAATGCACTCAAGAAACTATAGTTGTCATTCTGAAATTTGCACCAGTGAGCACTATCACTTATCACATAGTTTTAGAACACTTAGAAGTGAGTATTAGGTCGACCACCATAGTTGTAAGATGGTATAAGTTCAGTAGAGCAAAAGGCACAAGTGAAGGTCAATAGGTTTTGGATAATTTAGGAAAGGCACTTCGAGTTAGGAAGCCAAAAATTTGAAGACTTTGTCTAGTTTAGCGACCAAGTGACTTAAGTGGTGAGTCGAGATCATCCAAGCCTAGTGTTGCATTATGGTATATATGGTGTTATTTGATATTAATATACGATATGTGATTATGTGGCTACGTGTGTACATTTGAAATATAAAGGTGGATATAAATTGGGTGTGTATAGGCCTAAGTGCCATCCATGTTTAATTTCGGGTTGTAAATAGGTTAAGATAGTAAGAATATATTATAATGAGGATTATTATTATTTATATAGGATCTCGAGACGAGGGAAAACTTGCCATAAAAGTCGAGTGAAGCTCCAGTTGCTCCTACCAGTCAGACCAGACCAGCCTATCTCAAGGCAAGTGATTCAACTTGACCTTCATATTTACTATAAATAGTTCATATATATCGATGCAATTATCCTGAGTCATTTTGATATGTTTAAATCAAGCGTATCTCTCGCTTATCTTTGAATTATATAGAAATGCCATGAACCCTCGAGTATATATTGCAAGTAGTTCAAAAGTCTTTTCATGATAGTTAAATGCCATGATACAATAAAGAGTTGTTATATTACTTGATTGATCCTCTTGATTAACATGCTGATGATTCCTAAGTATTGATATCTCATCCTGATACTTGAACCCCTATAGAACCTTACCTTGAACTCAGATAGTCAGAAACTTACCAACATGATTCCTCATTGATTGATACCCTCTTTCTTATCCTAAAGCTTGTCAATTCTGATATATCCTGAGCTAAAAATCATTTCTTCATACCTTAACACCCTTAGTATTCATGAAGCATACATTCTTGATGATCCAGCACTTGAACCTTGATGAGAAACCATTGCTTTAAGCCCAATTTGGCACTTCCTTTCATGATATCCAATAGCCTCACTAAATTCCCTTGTCCAAACTTTGATACATGAAAACCATTCAGTTACCCTAATAGAGTAAAGTTTTGTGAATCATGGCCCTGAGATTTAGTACCATATTTCCCATGTTTCGAGTTAATCTATAATCCCTTAATAAAAATATTTACTGTTAAAAGAGATTTTGTTATAATTCGGCATCAGCTTTTGAAATAAATAAAATATGGGTTTTCAGTTCCAAAGGGGGATAAATGTTTTCTTGAATAGTTGATCTGGACTGAGACGCGAGTCCTTTCCACACTTATATTAGGCTTAAAAGTTGCCTAGGGATTCCCGTTAATGTTTTAGAACCCAGCGAGGTTCGGGATTACTTCGCGGCTGATCACCGGCTGTAATCCGTAGCGTCATAAAATGATTTTGATTAAGACATGATTTTAAAATTGTTTTGATGCAAGCAAAATGATGCCATCTCACATAGTTTTATCTCTCGTTATCATTAGTTATGTCTTTCCATTGTCATTCTTAAAAGTATATCTCAATTTATGTTTTGTGTCGTACTGTTAGCACTTGTTGAGCATTTGGCTCACTCCTTGCTTTACCCTGATATTACAGCTAGCAGCTATGGTTAGATTCAAGCAGACTGCCCGTAAGACCTGTGATGTTGATGCTTATGTTCGAGCTCAGGTAGAATAAGTAATAATAGTTGTGTGAGGACTCGGTATTTGTAATCGGATGTAATAGTTGGTAGTGTTGGGCTATTCCAAACCCTAAACTGTAAGATCTTGGATTTGGTTTTGTATTCTTCATTAAAATGATGTAATAGCTATATTTATTTTGCTGTTTAAGTTGGGGGTGTGACATCCATATACTCTTTTGAATTTCTAAGATAGGCTGTCATTGGCTTCCACTCTTTTGGTAAGGACCTCGGGAATTTAAGGTTGGAATATTTGGTTTGGTAGAACCTCCCATAAGACTTTAGACCATTCCGTATTTTTGAAATCAAATAAAAATGTCACTCACTGACTCACCATCATTAAAGTGAAAATGTTCATATTGTTGTATGAGGAGTTGCCTCTTGTTTTCTCTTACTTGCTCAGTTCCCTCATATAGCACTTAAACAGTGTCCTAGACATCCTTATCAGTTTTGGAATTTATGACATTATCAAACATGTCTTGATCTAGGCCATTAAATAGAATGTTCATGGCCCTTTCATAATTATGGATTTCTTGAATGTCGTCATCAGTCCATTCTGACTTTGTATTTGGGACAGTTTGCTCATTTCCAATTGCATCTTCAACATCTATTGCAACTCTTCTAGGAACATGAGGTCAATTCTCTATGCACTTGACATAGATTTCAACTTGAGAGAGTAGATGAAGGTACATCTTCACTTTCTGATTATGATAGTTGTCCTGTCCAGAATTAGAATCTTCACTCCAATGTCCTTTCTGTTCATGTTGCTTGATTGTTTTGATCTTTAAACCCTTTGTGTGTTAAGATCTTTCTCTGATACCAATTGTTATTCCCTAATAATACAACAACAAAATTACAGAAGGAGCTTGAATGGATTTCTAGTTACTTTTTTCCTTTATGAAAAATTATTTCTAAGATATACAATTGTGTTTGAATATACAAGGGTGCGGATTATATATATTAAGTATTCAATCACACAAAGTAAATAAATAAGTCTTTATAAACTTTCTAGTGGATTTGTATTTCCACCAGAGATGTATATATTAAGAAAATCTTTGTGATGCAAGAATGCACACAGCTGCTTACAAGTATTTTACAACTTAGAACTAGAGAGACTAAAGATATAGCTTGCTTGCTCTTTTTTTTGTTCTAAATCAAAAATGTAATTCTTAACTACTAAACACTTGCTACTCTTGGTTTATATATCACCAAGATACAAGTGCAATGAGACAAAATAACATTCCTATCAGCTAGGTCTAATTCACATGTTTCTTCATTCCTCTGTCCAATGCAATCCAAGTTAGATACAACATCTTTGAATAAGATTATCTTGTATGGAAATGGAAATGCTTCATTTTCCTCTAACACCTGCAATCAGGATGCCATATGTTTTTTGTGCACTATCAACCCATGTGACTCTGTCAGCTTTTGTCAAGTCCCTTTCAACTGCTATTTTGGTTGATCATTTGTTGAGGCTTCATTGGTGTTATCTGTTGAAGCTTCATCTGTTATCCATTGAAACTTGACTATCTCATCCGTTGAGGTTTGCATAGTCATCTGTTAAAGCTTTGTAGATTAGCAGTTGAAGTTGTTTCCATAGAAGTTGATACTCTTTCACTTATACAAAATTACAAGGTATTTTATATTTATAATTAACCCACCTATTTTATATACCTTCCTAGTAGTTAACATGACTTAGAAATAGATATGCACAAAAATTCCGAATCTGAAAAGCCTATTCGATCTGATCTAGAAAAAATCCGGTAAAATTCTGATCCGAAAAAAACCCAGCCCGGCCCGATCCGGCCCGCTGGCCTTAACGGGCCAAATATTTTTTGTTCAAATCGGTCAGGCCCGATCCGGCCCGATCCGCGGGCCTAAACTGGCCTAGTTATTTTAAATGAAATCCGGCCCGATCTGGCCTGATTTTAAAATAGCCCGACCCGACCCGATTTTAAAAAATCCGAATTTTTCAAAGTCTGGCCTGAATCCGACCCGATTCGGTTTTTGTGCATCTCTACTTAGAAATAACTAAAACTCCCAAATCCCCCCGCTATTCAAGTGTACAAATGTGCTACATATTTATTCATATAAGCTACTCTTTCAACGGATAGACAACAGTGGTTATCCGTTGAAAGCTACAAATAACACTTAATGAATCTACTTAAGGTATTTTGGTGAATTATCATTAAGACTGCAATATATTCCTAACAAAGTTAAACATTGCAGAACATATGATTTTATAGGATATAATTAGTTTTTCAAAATATACATGTTCACGTTATAGATTAGGTACATGTTCAACTTGTTAAACATTAATGATATAACACCATAACATATGCTTATATCCTGTAATTTATTATTTTAGTTTTTAAATTATTAAAACATAAAACCTGAATCATTAGATAGGTAATATAAAGTTAGGATTTTGGAGTCCAAGACCCCAAATAACATGTTAACAAAAATTCTAAATTTTACTTTATAATTGTAGTTTAAATTTTTTCTAAAGAGAATGCAAAAGGTAGGATGATCACCTTTTTACAAATTCACCGTCATTGAATAATATTATAAACTTTTTTTTTAAAGTGAAACATTAAAAAATAAATCGATTTAATATATCTTCGTAGTTTTAACATATATTGTGACATCTCATGTCAAATTTCAAAGATAAAATCTTACCAATAAGGGGAAGTTCTGTTACATCTTATGTTCATAAAAAATAATATTTTTGAGGTCTTTATATGATCAAATCAATTGATAATATGTATCAAAATTACTATCTTCGAAATCAGAACTTTTCCATTTGAATTTTTATTTCAAAATTTGGCTACATGACCCGTCCGAAAATACATCATTACTGTCTAGGTTTATTAAATTTAAATTATGAGATTGTCGAGAATATCTTACCAATAAGGATTTTTTTTAATATCTATGTAATAAAAATTAATATTTTTAAGGTTTTTATACGATAAAGTCAATTGATATTATGTAGCTAAATTACTAACTGACTGGTTGTACATTATTATTTCCAGGACTTGACACCCAATATTTAAATTTAATTTAATTTAAACCTAGATAGTGTCGTCGTATTTTTGGCCAGGTCATATAATGATATTTCGAGTATTTTTTGAAAAATAGATCAAATTCTGATTTCAAATTCGAAATAAACCAAAATACATTGACTATTTGATAGGGATAAATAAGTCCTGATTTTATGATTAATGGGCTGCTAGGCCCAATAAGAAGATGTATGATGTTCAGACCAGAAAGGTTAAGCCTGACGGACCAGATCAGACTTGGTGGAATAAAAAAGGCCCAAAAGCCCTGATTATTAATTAATTTCGTAATTAATTATTAAGGGAAAAATCAGCTATTGAGAAGAGTCCCGATAAGGATATAAATCCTTATAGATTAGCCTCAAGGGGACCTAAAAGGATAAGGAATCAGCTTCCTACTTCCTAGGACTCCTAAGTCTATTCTAATTATGAGACTTGCCCACCAGGTCTCCTATACCAAGTCCAATTCAAGGACTCCCAACATCTATATAAGGGGTCTCACCCCACAAATCAGAACTACGTTTTTTGGCTTGATTCTCTAATTCACAGAGATACGTAGGCATCTCGTAAAGGCAGAGTTAAGCTACGAAACACGAGAGCAGCCATTAAAGGCCTTGAGCTCCCGAACCTTAGCAATAAATACAGCAAATAATAACCTTAGTTTTTTATCCATAACATTTGGCGCCGTCTGTGGGAAAACGCAACAACAACCATGGTGAGAACACGGAGAACAATTGGAGCTCTAGAGGAAGGAACACCATCAGAGACAACCCAGGTGATTTCATCAACCGTGGAGGTTCCTCCCCATTCAACTTATGCATCTACTCAGGGGGAAGCCCAGACAGGGGCGACTCAACCTCAGCCACAAGGGACAACTCCCCCGACTATTCAAGGTACGAATCCTCAAGTTCAACAAGTACATATACCTGTGAATTCTCGACCCGTCGGGTATGAATATTCAACTGTTGTTACTACTAACCCCCCTTATGGGATGCCCCTTCGCCCTGAGGTTGGAGGAAGCGGATATGCTGGGCGAGGCGAAGCACGAGGGCAGTCACCCCCCTATATACGAGGTTTAGGTCCTATTCCTGAGGATCGGGAATTTTCTGGTCCTTATACTGAGAGAGACTCCGAATCTTCGGATGATGAAGTGGCCCCGAGAAGGAGGCGTCTTGGAAAAGAGCCAATGGCCGATGGAAGGCAACGCCCCCAAAGCACCCCAGGGGCGAATCCCCAAGAAGTGCAAGAAAGGATCAGGGCTCATGAGGCTGAAATCCAAAGGCTGAGGCGTGATTTGGAGGCTCACCAGGCCACCAAACCCCAGATACCTCCTAGGGGGAGAAATCCTCCTCCAGTCATAGACCTGGATGGTCCGGTAAGAAGAAAGGCTTTTGTCGTAAGAACTGATCCAAGTAATCTCCTTCCCCTTGGAGATCCTGATGATCCAACTCCACCCTTCACAGAAGAGGTAATGAATGCCCATATCTCAAGGAAATTCAAGATGCCCACTATCAAAGCCTATGATGGCACGGGAGACCCCGCTAATCATGTTAGGACATTCTCTAATGCACTGCTGCTGCAACCCGTGAATGATGCTATAAAGTGTCGGGCTTTCCCTCAAACCCTGTCGGGTATGGCTCAAAGATGGTACATTCGCCTGTCCCCAAATTCTATTGGATCGTTCAGAGAATTAAGTCAGGCTTTTATTAAGCAATTCATCAGTGGAAGAGTCCATGAGAAAAGTTCGGCATCTCTTATGAGTCTTGTGCAGGGAGCTAAGGAATCCTTGAGAGATTACCTGAATCGTTTTACAAAGGAGGCTTTAAAAGTCCCAGACCTTGATGATAAGGTAGCCATGATAGCACTGCAACAAGGAACCAGGGATGAGTTTTTCAAGATGTCCTTGGCCAAACGTCCCCCTGAAAACATGTTGCAACTCCAAGAGAGGGCAGGGAAGTATATCAAGGTTGAGGAAAGCATGAGGAAGACCGTAGTAAATAATGAGCCCACTGGAAGCAAGAAATGAAAAACTGATCTGGAGTATATCGCTAAGGACAAATATCCTAGAACCGAACAAAACCCTGATTCAACCCCCAAGAAGGGAGGACCTGGGCAAAAGTTCACTGAATACGCTAAGCTGAATGCTCCCAGAAGTCAGATTTTGATGGAGATTGAGAAAGACAGAGATATTCGCTGGCCTAAGCCCTTGAAGGCTGATCCCGCCAAGCTAGATAAGGGCAAGTATTGCAGGTTTCACAAAGATGTTGGCCATGACACTGATGAGTGTAGGCAATTGAAAGATGAAATTGAGTTTTTGATTCGAAAAGGAAGATTGAACAAGTATACTGGAGATGGAGGGGACAGAAACAATAATGGAAGGAAGAACTTTGAAGATCGTAGGAGGGACCAAGACGATCAGGGGCGGAATCCCCAACCTAGAGGGCCGGTTATAAATGCAATTTTTGGAGGACCGCGACGCCCTCGAGGGCCAGTGATAAACACGATCTTTGGAGGTCCAACTGCTGCTGGATTGTCCAAAAATTCCAGAAAGGCATATACTAGGGAGGTTATGCATATTGTTGGAGAAGCCCCGAAGAGGGCCAGGACAGAAGTAACATTGGCTTTTGATGATTCCGACCTAGAGGGTGTGAAGTTTCCCCATGACGACCCGCTGGTCATAACACCGATAATAGGAAATAGCCCGGTTAAGAGGGTCCTTGTGGATAATGGTGCTTCTGTGGATATCTTGCTCCACGACACCTTTCTAAGGATGGGGTATAACGACTCCCAGTTGACACCAACCGACATGCCGATATATGGATTTGCTGGAGTAGAATGTCCTGTGGAAGGGATAATCAAATTGCCAACCACCATAGGTACGGAGCCAAGGCAAGCAACGCAGATGCTGGATTTCGTGGTGGTAAAGGCTAGTTCAACTTATAATGCTATCATGGGGAGAACAGGGATACATGCCTTCAAGGCAGTCCCCTCTTCCTACCATTCAGTCATGAAGTTTCCCACCCGAAACGGGATTGGAGAAGAGAGAGGAGATCAAAAAATGGCTAGAAGCTGTTATGTGGCCTCTTTGAGGGCAGATGGAGTCGGGGGGCAGGTTCTTCCTATTGAAGATATGGATGTTCGAGAAAATGATGAGAATAGAGGAAGACCAGCAGAAGAATTGATTTCGGTTCCTTTAGACCCCAAGAATCCTGAGAGGATGACTTTCATTGGAGCCACATTAGAGGAGCCCCTTAGAGGGAAGTTAGTGAAATTTTTGCAAGAAAATAGTGATGTGTTTGCATGGTCAGCAGCTGATATGCCAGGCATAGACCCGGAGTTAATTACTCACAAGCTAAACGTGGATCCAAGCCGGAAGACAGTGAAACAAAAGAAAAGAAATTTTGCCCCGAAAAGACAAGAGGCTATAAAATAGGAAGTAGAAAAGCTCTTAGAGGCTGGTTTCATTGAGGAGATTCAATTTCCAGAGTGGTTAGAAAACCCTGTAATGGTGAAGAAGGCTAATGGAAAGTGGAGGATGTGTATAGACTTCACAGATCTGAATGATGCATGCCCCAAAGACTGTTTTCCGCTGCCTAGAATTGATACTTTGATTGATGCCACTGCTAGACATGAGATGCTGAGTTTCATGGATGGATTTAGCGGATACAACCAGATCAAAATGCATAAGGATGACATTCCAAAGGTATCATTTATCACTGACTTTGGTGTTTATTGTTATCTTGTTATGGCGTTTGGTCTCAAGAATGCAGGAGCCACCTATCAAAGGTTGGTGAATAGAATTTTTAAGGATCTTATTGGTAAGACTATGGAAGTTTATGTTGATGACATGTTAGTCAAGAGTATAGTAAAGACTGATCATATAGCCCATTTAAGGGAAGCTTTTGAGGTCCTGAGGTACCACAAGATGATGTTAAATCCTACGAAGTGTGCTTTCGGAGTAGGATCTGGAAAATTCTTGGGATTAATGGTCTCAAAAAGAGGAATTGAGGCTAATCCCGATAAAATAAAGGCGATCCTGGACATGGAACCACCAAAAACTATCAAGGATGTTCAGAAGCTCACAGGAAGGGTTGCTGCGCTAGGACACTTCATCTCCAAGTCAGGAGACAAGTGCTTGTCATTCTTCAAGTCACTAAAGAACATTAAAGACTTTGTATGGAGTGAGGAAAATCAGAAGGCATTTGAAGAATTAAAGAAATATATGGGCCAGACCCCGTTGTTGGCCAAGCCAGTTCTGAATGAAGTTTTATTCTTGTACTTGGTTGTTTCAGATAGCGCCTTGAGCGCGGTGTTGGTTAAGGAGGAACTAAAGGTCCAGAAACCCGTATACTATGTCAGCAAAATCTTGCATGGTGCTGAGTTGAATTATTCAACTATTGAAAAATTTGCTTTAGCCTTGGTAATGGCTTCAAGAAAGCTGCGTCCTTATTTTCAAGCTCACCAGATTGAAGTGCTAACAAATCAGCCACTGAGAAACATCATTCACAGTCCCAAGGCAAGTGGGAGACTGATTAAGTGGGCAATAGAGTTGGGAGAGTTCGATCTCAAGTATAAGCCGCGCACGGCTATAAAAGCCCAGGCACTAGCTGACTTCGTGGTGGAATGTACCATACCCAACCAAGAAGTCGGAGGGCAGGAAGATACCATACCTCAAGACAAGGGAGTCGACAATGGGGACAAAGAGAAGGATGATAAAGAATATTGGGTTCTCTATTTTGATGGGGCATCAAAAACAAACTCCAGTGGAGCACGAATGGTTTTGCAAAGCCCTGATGGATTCTTAATTGAGTATGCTATGAAGCTAGACTTCCCAACCACAAACAATGAGGCAGAGTATGAAGCCCTGATTGCTGGCCTTGGTCTAGCTGGAACACTTAGAGTCAAAAACTTAAAGGTCCGTGGAGACTCGAAGTTGATCATATCCCAGGTAAAGGGAGAATTTGAGCCAAGGGATGATACGATGGCTAAGTATGTACGCCTAGTAAGGGCTGTGATGACTCAATTTAATGAATGCCATGTTGAACACATTCCAAGGGAAGAAAATGCTAAGGCAGATGCGCTATCAAAGTTTGCTTCATCTGAGATAGAAGAAAGTTCAGGAAGTGTATACTTCCGTGTATTGAAGACACGAAGCATAGATGTTAAGCTTGTGGCTCCCGTAGGCCTGGGGACGTCATGGATTGATTCTATCAAGGCTCACATTCAGACCGGTTGGTTACCAAGTGATGCAACTGAAGCACGGAAGTTAACTATTCGAGCACTAAGGTACTCTTTGATAGATGGGATTCTGTATAAAAGATCTTTCGTGGTTCCTTACTTAAGGTGTCTCAGGCCCGATGAGGCACGCTTGGCTCTGGAGGAAGTACATGAAGGTATTTGTGGGCAACACCTGGGGGGCAGGGCCTTGGCTCATAAGATAACCCGTTTAGGCTTCTATTGGCCAGAAATGATGGCTGATGCCAAAGAATATGTGAAGAAGTGTGATCGCTGTCAGAAGCATGCACCAGTTGTTAGACAACCCCCTGAGATGCTGACCTCTATCAACTCCCCAATCCCCTTTGCTATGTGGGGGATGGATATTCTAGGGCCTTTCCCTATGGCCACAGCACAAAGGTAGTTTTTGATTATAACCATTGATTATTTCACTAAGTGGATTGAAGCCAAGCCCTTGGCCAAAATCACAACTAAGCAGGTTGCACAATTCCTGTGGGAAAACATTATGTGCCGATATGGAATTCCCCGTATCCTCATCACTGACAATGGAACACAATTCAACAACGAGGAATTCAAGAAGTATTGTGAAGAAAATGAAATTGAGTTACGGTTCACCTCTGCGGCTCACCCACAAGCTAATGGGCAAGTAGAAGTAGTAAATCGAATAATCCTGGATGGATTAAAGAAAAGGATCGATAAGTCAAGAAATAATTGGGTGGATGAGATACTTCCCATATTATGGGCCTATAGGACTACCTGTAGAGTTACGACAGGAGCAACTCCCTTCATGTTGGCGTATGGGGCAGAAGCAGTAGTTCCAGTAGAGATATCACATTCCTCTCCAAGGATTCAGGCTTTCAATGCAGAAGAAAATGAGGAAGGGCAGAGGTTAGCCCTGGATCTGATCGATGAAGTGCGAGATACGGCACATGCAAAGATAGTAGAATATCAGAAAAAGGCTTCATTCTACTACAACCTAAGGGTTAAAGAAAGGTTTTTTAAACAAGGCGATCTAGTCTTGAGAAAAATAGAGGCTTCTGGTGTCGGACAGAAAGGAAAGCTAGCCCCAAATTGGGAAGGGCCGTACAGAGTCAAGAGCGTTCAGGGTAGAGGAACCTACAAGCTGGAAACTATGGATGGTTTTGAAGTCCCGAGGACCTGGCACGCACAAAACCTGAAGGTTTACTACGTGTAAGATAGGCGAAGTACGATTCTCACTTGTCATTATGACAAGTAGGTTTAAAAGCACCTGGAAGCTTTGCTTGCGTAGGATTTTATATTCCAGTAGAATTTACTTTGTCTAGTTATTATTAATTAGGGTCGAACCCATGCTATGTAAGGTTTTGAAAAACCAGACTTCATATTAAAGAGTTTGAAATTATTTCAATCTAAGGATGTTTAAGATTCAAATGCATATTAAGATTGTAATGTCAAGAAAAGCAACATATAGAATATAAGCCCCGAAGGGTAATAAGTTCTGAATACGATTAAGTCAATACATAGAAAGCCACAATGGGCCAAACAAGAAAAACAAAATACTCAAAGATCCTTGAAGAAGTCATCATCAATGTTTCCTTCATCGGCAGCAGAAGAAGGAACTGGAACAGGATCAGCACCTCGAGGAGAAACAGCTTCGGCCTCAGCAGAAGAAGCAAGAATAGGAGAAAGAGGGATATCATCAAGAAGAGGCTCTTTCCCAGGAATATCAGGGACTGGATAGGCAGTGAGAGTCACCTCCGGAATCTTCTTCCCAATCTCCTCTACTATCTGCTCCCAACAGCTAGAAAAGGTCTCCGGGAAGTTAGCATCGTACTCAGCATTTAGGACATCCTGAAAGTCCTGAGATGCCTTATACTCAGCTATCACCTCAGCTCGGGCCCTTTGAGCATCCAGCTCCAGCTTATGAACTTTCTCCTTCTCATTCGCCAGCTTCTTCTCTACCTCACGGAAACGAGTGAAGTTGGCCTCGGAAGCCTTGAGGTACCTATCCCTGTCCCTCTCAACAATAGTTAGGCTGGTCCTCACATCCTTCAAATTGTGAAGGGCAGCCTGGATATAGGTATTCATCTGCACGAACATATCAAAGTACATTAAGTAATAAAAAAAACAGTTAAAAAAGGAAGAGGCTTACAGAAGCCACGGCCTGAGCACCCAGACGCTCAATCTATAGGTCATCAGAAGACTCTACGATCTCAGCCCTGTCACGAGGCGTGATCACACTCTGAGACCAAACGGCGGCAGCCTCGGAACTCCCTACCACCGTGTCCCTCCTCTGAAGGCCCCAAGTGACGGTGAAGGGAGAGGTATCTTCATCAAGGCTAGGAGGCCTCTGGGATAAAAAGGTAGGGACGGCCTCCTGAACCGTGACTGAAGGGCCGTCACCAATCCTAACCCGCTTATCGCGGTGGGTCTCAACAGTAGAGCCCTTGGCGGCACGGGCCTCCCGCTTCTTGAAGATCGTGTCCAAAGCGGCCCTAGCTGCAGGCAAATACGAGCACGTAAGAAAAAGGACAAATAGAGAATGGAGGAAATGGAACGAAAAGGGGAAAGAAATACCCTCGGGACCAAGGTCACTTAGACCTAAACCTTGCAAATTACCCTCTGAAAGGATGAGAGCGCAATGGTGCAAGTTATCAGCAGTAATGGCCTTGATGGCCGCATCCTCATCTATCCCCAATTTTAGGTCTCTTAAAGACCCGTCTATACTTTTTGAGAAGTTGGGCCTGAAAAAATGGTCCCAACCCTCCTCGGAATCCAGAAATATATAAAACCACTCACTCTTCCATGTTGGATACAAGTCGGGATTGGTGCCAGAAATAAAGCAGGAACGAGCCAAGGATCTATGAACTATTTTGACCCATCCTTGGTCCTCAGAAGCATTTACAAATTTAAATAAATAACGAAAGACATAAATATTTGGCTCAAAACCGTGTTTACGAGATTGGGCCATATAACAGTGAATAAAACGCCAAGAGTTGGGTGTGAGTTGGGTCGGACAGACTCGGGCCTCAGCCAAAAGGCGAAAAACAAAAGGATGAGGAGGTAGGCGAAAACCAGCATAGAAGGTTTCCTTATAGACCCGAATGGCCCCAGGTTTTGGGTAGCAGGCCCTATCATTTGGGCCTGGAGCCTCGGCCCTATAAGGGTGAGAAATGCCAAAAAGGCGGGCTATGGTACCTACTTGATCTGGACAAAATCTAGAAGGATAATTATATGCATCTAAGTGTAACATGTTAGGAAAGGCTTGCCCAAATTCGGTTAAAAGATCCCTAAGAGAAATAACTGAGGAATGTACAAGAGATTTTTTACCTCGGCTGGCCCTAGAGGGACGTGCAACAGCTTGGGGGACATGGGAGTGAGATGAATCAGAATTCGCCATGGATGAAGACAAAAACCCAGGAAGCTCTTGAAAGTAAGTAAAGAAGATGAAGATTCAAACGGAATCTTCAAAATAAGCCCAGAAAGCGGCGGAGTAGAAAGCCGGGAATCGCTTGGAGGTGGCGATTCTTGAGAGACTAATTGCAGAGTTGAAGTTTAGAAATTTTTGTGAAAGTGAAGTGTGAGAAATGAACTCACACTCCACCTCTTATATAGAGGAGCTCAAAGATGCACAAACGGGCCTGGGCGTAAGAAAAAGGCGGGAAGCCCATAAGATTTGAATTTTGAAAAGATTTAAAATCAAAGTTCATTGAATGAATCAAGGCTCGAACAGCCTCAACAACGCCCAGGATGCATCGTCCCTAGCCGTTGTTAGAAGTATGGCTCCTAGGCGTGGTACAACAACACCCAGGAAGCATCTGTCCTCAACAAACGCCCAGGATGCATCGTCCCTAGCCGTTGTTAGAAGTGTGGCTCCTAGGCGTGGTACAACAACACCCAGGAAGCATCTGTCCTCAACAAACGCCCAGGATGCATCGTCCCTAGACGTTGTTAGAAAACTGGCTCCTAGGCGTGGTACAACAACGCCCAGGAAGCATCTGTCTCCAACAACGCCCAGGACGCAAGTTTCCTAGACGTTGTTAGAAAATTGTCTCCTAGGCGTGGGTGCACGACGTCTAGGACCTATGAATGCATCAGCCTCCAACAACGCCCAAGACGCAAGTTTCCTAGACGTTGTTAAGAAACCGTCTCCTGGGCGTGGTACAACAACGCCCAGGAAGCATCTGTCTCCAACAACGCCCAGGACGCAAGTTTCCTAGATGTTGTTAGAAAACTGTCTCCTAGGCGTGGGTGCACGACGTCTAGGATCTATGAATGCATCAGCCTCCAACAACGCCCAGGACGCAAGTTTCCTAGACGTTGTTAAGAAACCGTCTCCTAGGCGTGGATCAACAACGCCCAGGAAGCATCAGCCTTCAACAATGCCCAGGACGCAAGTTTCCTAGACGTTGTTAGGAAACCGTCTCCTAGGCGTGGATCAACAACGCCTAGGATGTATTGAGCAGCAAAAGTTCTGTTTTTCTGATCATTTAATTAGAAAAATAAGGAAATTCCTTAAATATTCTCTGAAAAATGTTAATATTTTCAGAAATAAGGAATAAATCCAGAAAAATTAAAGGATAAATCCCAGAAATTAGGGAAAAAATCCAGAAAAATAAGGAAATTCCTTAAATATTTTCTGAAAAATGTTAATATTTTCAGAAATAAGGAATAAATCCAGAAAAATTAAAGGATAAATCCCAGAAATTAGGGAAAAAATCCAGAAAAATAAGGAAATTCCTTAAATATTTTCTGAAAAATGTTAATATTTTCAGAAATAAGGAATAAATCCAGAAAAATTAAAGGATAAATCCCAGAAATTAGGGAAAAAATCCAGAAAAATAAGGAAATTCCTTAAATATTTTCTGAAAAATGTTAATATTTTCAGAAATAAGGAATAAATCCAGAAAAATTAAAGGATAAATCCCAGAAATTAGGGAAAAAATCCAGAAAAATAAGGAAATTCCTTAAATATTTTCTGAAAAATGTTAATATTTTCAGAAATAAGGAATAAATCCAGAAAATTAAAGGAAAATCTCAGAAATTAGGGAAAAATCCAGAAATTAAGGATAAAATCCAGAAAATTAGGGAAAAATCTAGAAAATTAAGGAAAATTCCAGAAAATTAGGGAAAAATTCTTGGAAATTAAGATAATTCCTGAATAAAAGGAAGATTCATTGTAAATGTATAGGTCGCTCCACACTTTACGCAAAAATGAAACCCTGTAAGGGAACAAATAGATTTAACTTCTGCGAAACCTAATCAATGTTTTCCAAAAGTTGGGGGGCAAATGATAGGGATAAATAAGTCCTGATTTTCTGATTAATGGGCTGCTAGGCCCAATAAGAAGATGTATGATGTTCAGACCAGAAAGGTTAAGCCTGACGGACCAGATCAGGCTTGGTGGAATAAAAAAGGCCCAAAAGCCCTGATTATTAATTAATTTCGTAATTAATTAATAAGGGAAAAATTAGCTATTGAGAAGAGTCCCGATAAGGATATAAATCCTTATAGATTAGCCTCAAGGGGACCTAAAAGGATAAGGAATCAGCTTCCTACTTTCTAGGACTCCTAAGTCTATTCTAATTATGAGACTTGCCCACCAGGTCTCCTATACCAAGTCCAATTCAAGGACTCCCAACATCTATATAAGGGGTCTCACCCCACAAATCAGAACTACGTTTTTTGGCTTGATTCTCTAATTCACAGAGATACGTAGGCATCTCGTAAAGGCAGAGTTAAGCTACGAAACACGAGAGCAGCCATTAAAGGCCTTGAGCTCCCGAACCTTAGCAATAAATACAGCAAATAATAACCTTAGTTTTTTATCCATAACACTATTAATGACACTAAGCTATCTAAATATGTAGTACACATATATATTATTTATATAAGTGTATCAATTTTCAATTTTTAATAAAATTATATTATGTATAATTTAATTTTTTTATTAATAAACATATATTAAAAATGTATGAGACATACTATTTAAACAAAAAATTGTTTAATAAATAAGGTAATTATCAGGTTATGTACCATGCATAACTTCATATCTCAAATTTAATTGTTTAAAATTGACTGTACAATTACTAGCTTAAAACTCATACGTTGCACGATTTTTTTTTAATATTATATAATTTTTTTAAAAAAATATTTTGAATTGACATCTTAAATTGCTCATTTAAATTTTTTAAATGATATAATTTCATGATAAATATATTGATACCCGTAATGTTCATGTTTTTTATGAGATATATTTGAAAAAGAAAATGATACTTATTGAACGATATAATTTTATTGATATTTCTACGTATTTTTGTGAAAAACGATTATATTTTAATTAACAATTAAGTTTTAGTGTTAGGTTCTGTAACACCCCCAGATCCGGGGTCGGGGATCCGGGTCGTCACGGTCTTTCTTTCCACAATATCACTTCACTTAATTAATAATAATAACCTTATGTTGTGACCCCACACTAACACACACACCACAACCCGTTATAGTCTCAGAGATGAAAATAAGTACAAGTCTTTGAATCCACAATTTAAAAGTTATTACAACCCAAAACGATTACTTGATAAATTTACAGTTAATTGCCATTATCTGCCACAAGTTATAATTATACATAATTGATTCTCAAAAGTAGATGGTCTGATCCACAATAGACCTACCTCTGCAGCTATAGCAGCTACAACATCATCGGGAAGACGCGGGACGCTTCCCACGCGCTTGCGCTGGGTCTGCTGGAGTCTGGCCATCTCTCCTAACTGTTGTTGTGTGATGAAGAAATAAAGCAAGAGTGAGCCTTACAGCTCGCAAGATAATACATAGTGATAACAATAATATAAGTATCTAAATGGATACTTACTAGAATCTTTATCATGTGTAAGATAATTACTTACTAGATATAAGTAAAAACAAGGAATGAAGTTACCAATACTTCACTACACTTATATCATTTATAAAGCTACTTGAACTACCACCGTTCAAAGTATTATAAGTTTTAAAAAAAAACATCCCATAGATGAGACCACAAGTTAAGACTTGAATAGATTCAATCTTTGAAATATTATTGAATGAAATAAAGTTACGAGATACTTTATTTAGTCCCGATATATATATATCCACATATATATCTCTTAAACATTTCCTGGAACCTCTGTTATGTAAAGTATGAACAGAGTTTGAAACATCCAATGAATTTTTAAAAGGAAAAGAATTTTGGCATAAACCAGATATCTTGCTGATCAGGCAAAGATACCAATAAGTAACCTTTTCTACTGTAGATGGATGAATTCCTCACCGGTCATCACCCTGGCCGCATTAGGACCTCGCGCTAGACCGTTACCCGGCCACTCACGCGTTGATGGACTGCCACCCAACCACTTACACTTTGATAGACCGTACCCCGGCCTGTCGCTTATGCCGACTCAATTAGATGGGCTTACTTCCCGAACATTGGGCAAGTAATCAATTCATTTATCAAAACAGCAACCTTGTTGTGAATGTAAAATGCACCACAGAGCTGGATCCCCCAGGTTTTGAGCGAGTATTTAAATCCCCTTTGAAAGGAAGATCTTAAATATAAAAATGAGTCTTGGGGTCCACTCTAACTTTAATAAAATCATTTTGAAGACTCGAAAACATTTTTAAGAATGTTTGGAGTACTGCTGATTTATTAAAATAAATCAGTCCCGATATATTAGAAAATATCTGAATATTATTATTTAAATAATATCCCCGTAAAGAATAATCTTTATAAAAATAATTGAAGTAGAAGTTTTAAAACTTATACTCGAAACGAGTATTAAATAACCAAAGATACACTTATATGAAAGTATTATCTTTATTTGAATAATCGAAAATAAGTTTGATTATTAACACCTTATTCTTTAATAAAATAAAGAATATATTTCAGTAATAAGCGGAGTCATAATACCTCGAATGAATATTATAAATAATATTCATTAAATAAAATAAAGGAGTCATACATCCTCAAATGAATATCCAAGTAATATTCAATAAATAATATAAAGGAGTCATAAGTCCTCGAATGAATATTCAAGATGATATTCATTAATAAAATAAAGTTATCGAATAAACCTTATTCGATTAATAGTTTTGAAAACTATAACCATATATATATATAAATATATATATAAGATCTACTCGGGATCCTCGACTCCTGGTTTTAGAAATTGTTTTCACCTTTTGGGTCCCTATATTAAGGGTATATGCAAATTACCGTTATTCTCTAGCATAGGTATTATCAACTGAATCAACAGATATATATGAAAAGAATACGAAACAGGCATGCATATATACCATATCACATGCTACAATATATCGCAAGAATTTGCTAATAACAAATATGCATTTATCGCAAGATCATGCATATACACATATACATCACAACAACAGTTATAACGGGTAGAAAACTTGCCTGAGCGACTTGGGGTGATAAAAGGCTCGGGACGAGTCTGGTAACCTATAAACAACAAGTAAGTTGGAATTAAAGCAAAATCACTTGTAAATCTATACTTTAACTAACTTAGACTCTAACGCTTGTTTTGCGCTCACTGATTCGCTTAAGTCACTCGGGTACCCTCGGCTCCACCATTTTTAATAATTTAACCTTTACGAGTTTTAAAGCGATTCCTTCGCGAGTGTCTTACCAACTGCCTAACACAATTACCATAAATGTTTCATACATTAATTAACCCTTTTTGGTCTTTAACCTATGTTTCAAAGTAAGGCGAGGGGAAAAGTTTCGTTCGCGAAACGTCGTTACTTGAAACGGTCGTTTCTCCTAAACCGTGCATCGGAATCGAACGAACTACATATCAAAACGAAGCTCGTAACACGAACTATCTAAACATGGCAATGGTCATAATCTAGCAGGGGGTTCTCGGGTCCTAATGTTATGAACAAAAACAGTCTACAGAAAATCGGACGTTACGACGGCTATGTTTACGCGATTTCCCAAATTTAAACCAATTCAAACAACCACAATTTCAACTCCAATTCACAACCCAATCAAACCTCCATCTAAACTACATTACAACAGCCCCCAATCAACTCAATATTACCAATTTATTCATCTAAACCAAGTCAAAAAAAAAGTGACCAAGAACTTCAAATCTAACAAGCATCACTCCTAACTCCAAAATCAACAAAACCACTTACTAAACAAAGCTCTATTATGAGTACACACTCATTACACTAACCCATCATCTAACATTATGAAATCCAAACCAACAAAACTTAATACTAAGGGTTTGAGAAGTTATACCTTCCTTGGAGAGTGGAGAATCAAGAGAATGGCTTGGAATCACCCTTAAAGTCCTTATCCAAGCTTAATCTAAACAAAACTTCAAGAACACAAATTTTATTTCTTGAAAAACACTATTCACCATCTTCTTCCATGATTTATAGAAAAAGATTGGCTTGGAATTAGAAGCTTAAACTTATAGGAAGTATGTAACTATCCATGGGGAAGCTTAGATAATTACCTTGCTAAATAGTAAGTGGTGGACCTTGGATCTTCAAATTTTAAGAAAGAAGCCGAGAGTTAGCTTGGAAAGAAAGAGATTTTTGTGTTTTGTTTGATGAAAATGAAATGATTTGCTTGGTTGGTTGATTTTTGTGTTGTTTTTGGTTAATGACTTAATTAACCTTGATTTTGTGTGGTTATAATTCAACCACACTTCCTTCCCTTCTATGTCATGCTTGTGTCATCCTCATGATGTCATCCTCCCCTCCTTGTCCTCTTCTCATTGGTTGGGTGACATCATCCTCTCTAATCCCTTTGATTAGCTTTTAATTGTTTGCCTAATGACCGCTGATCTGTTATACGGTTCGCTTAACTTTCATTTTCGTTTATCGTTTGAGGGATCATACCCGGGATCTTATTACTTAGGTTCCCTTATCCTTTCTCAATATATTGTATTCCTTCTATGATCCTCTCTTATAATCCTTTAATTTAAATCCTTTTTATCCTGTTACCTTTTTCTCAATTCTTTCCGTATCTAGTGGATTTCCGGGAAAAATCAAAGTGTTCGGATTTGGATTCTGACGATCTTTACATACACTTATATCCCATATAAAGTACTAATAAAATCTCAGAATATCCATATCAGAACCCCTACATAGTGTGGCATGGAAAGTTTTCTCATTCAGCAAAAACACTATTCATAAGGGTTTCAAAAATTTCCAAAAATTGGGGTTATTACAGTCTCCCCTCCTTAAAAGGATTCCGTCCCCGAATCAAATAGAAAACAAATGGGGATACTTTCTTAGCATTACACTTTCTAACTCTCGAGTAAATTTTCCCATATTGTGGTCCTGCCACCAAACTCTGCCTAGTTTGATAATCCTTCCCCTAAGCACTTGTTCCTTTTCACTCTATAACCCTTCCTGGTTGCTCCATATAGGTTACGTCTGGTTGCATGTCTATGCGCTCATACGCCTCTATTTATCTGGCATCTGAATTACACTTCCTTAACATTGATACGTGAAACACGTTACGACCTGCTACATGTTCGGGGTTAGGGCTAGCTCATATGCTAACTTCCCAAACGTCTTAATATATCCAAGGGTCCAACAAATTGTAGACTTAGCTTTCCTTTCTTTCCGAACCTCATCAATCCTTTCCAAGGGATACCTATAACATTACTAGGTCCCCTATTTCATACTCTTTATCCTTTCGTGTCAAATCAACATACTTATCATGTCCATCTTGGGCTACTACCAGCCGTCCTCTGATTAGATCTATCATATCCTTGGTCCTTTGGACTACTGCGGGTCCGAGCATCTTGCGCTCTATAACTTCATCCTAACATAAGGGAGATCGACATTGTCTTCCCTCAAGGATCTCATAAGGCGACATCTCGATAATGACATACGATCTATTGTCGTAAGAAAACTCAATCCGTGTTAAGTGATCATTCCAATTTCTTTCAAGTCTATTGCACAGACTCTCATTATAGCTTTTAGCATTAGAGCTTCTGCTTCTCAATACCCATTCTTTTCGAGTTCGTAATCGCTACCACCTTCCGTTCCCAATATTATACTGGTTATACTTTTGCTCGTTAGCGTTCTATAACCTTTTAATAACCACGTCAACCTTAGTATCACGAATGTGTTCCCATTCTGCATACTACCACCACTTTATTACTCCTTTTTCAGTTGTTTCTATTTTCCAAAATTTGATCAATCAAATAGAAGTAAAGGAATTTGTTGAGAGATCACTATGATCATGAACACTTGTTATATCGCTTAGTTAGTACAGAAGGTGGCCAGCCTTTAGTACTTGACAAGCAATTAAACAATAGCTGGTATCCTACTAGGCTTCTATCACACAGATAGATAGTCATTCGGCAATACCTCCCCTTTCTGGAAGGGTTGTTCTTCTCAGCTTACATGAAATGAAAAGAAGAGAAAAGAACGAATTGAGGAGAATTGTATATATGAAAAAAAATATACTGCCACAAAATATCTGGCTTGGAACCTACCTCTGAACTATAGAGGTTTGTCATAGGAGAATAAATCATATTCGTATATAAATCAACATCAAGTATTATAGCATCGCATTTCACGTGCCTAAATATTTCTATTCCGTCCATCATTCTATGGACCCACACTCTTCCTCGAGCTTATACATAATCACCTTTGAAACTCCCTCGATATCGAAAATCGAATCTGGGATCTCATTCTATACATCATCGTTACTAGAATTCTATGCTTGCACCGCAACCTTCCTCGTATACTAATACGACTCTCTATTGATAAGAAAGAATAATTATTCACTAGGTAGATACTCTACTTAATTAGTCTATCAATGATAACTTATACACTACCACGACCCGATTAGTGGTACTCAATCTCAACACCCATTCCAATACAACTCTCACGGTTGTAATCAGCTCATTACTCGCAGAATCATTGCTGCCTTACTATGGTCCACCACTGACCTACTGTAGTCATTCATTTTCCATGAAGTCTTAATAGCTAACCATACGGAGTCCATACATCTCGTATCTAATTCTCATAAGGAGTTAACATAACCACCAATCACAATTCATGAAGAACACTCTAAACTCTGACATACTTTCATGACATGAAGTAGATAAAATTGCAGAAGAGTTTCGCTCAAAGCAACGATAGCAGGTTAATACCATTCTTAATCATACACCCTAAATAGAAGAATTAACTCAAGGGTTCATCTAGTCCTTTTTGAAACATGGTCCTGGCTTATCTCAAGATAGGACCTTCTAAGATAGATAGCCCGTTCATGGCGATTACACGGATTAAACCTTTACCAACTACTATTACGGTTGGTTATTGCACAGTCATCAGAAGGAATGTCAATCTTCCAAACCATAATTCAACCTTCACATTTTTAACCATCATCACTGTATTCCTCTCGTACGAGCGCCTATAATTATTCTCTTACATTTAAAGCGTCGGCCACCTCTTTGGCCTTTCCTGATAGTAAAATTTCCTTATAGTCAATTTCATTTTAACCACTTTCACAAATTTTCTACCCTATTTCCGATCACTGCTTGAGTGAAGATGTTTTCCATAAGTTATTGCCTCAGTCTTTAGAGGCTAATCACTGTCAAGACTGATTCTCAATCATACTTAGAACATCTTTTATCCTGGGCCCTAATTGTCCTGAACAATTTCGACCTTTACTGGTTCGATTCATACTTTCTCGTGGTTCAACACGTGCCACACTTGGCATCATTATAATTACATCATATTTCCTTTATTAACATTTCTATTCTTGAGAATTTTTGAATATTACCTTTCTCCTTGTAAAACCTCTAAGGTTATCCTTCAATCGTTCCTCCTGTATTCCCTAGATACAGGGCATATCAAAATACCATTTACTATTACTAGAACCATTGTCTATATACCTCTGAAAAATTTCTCCACTGATTCTTAAAGGTTGTTATTACCTTAATCCTTTTCAATTCATACTGTCAAAACTCATACTATCCCTATTAAGGGTGAAATGCCAACCTGTATGCATTCCCCTAGGATTCATTTTAAGTTACCAATGTTCTATCCTTAATTCCACCTTTAAAAGGTACCTGCATCCTTCCATGGATAAATCAAGTCATATATCCTTGATAGATTATCTTATTCATCATTCCCACCTCGATAGTCTATACCTAACTTCATAATAGCATCCTTATTCAAATTGAGGTCAATCCATATGGCCTCCAAAAGATAACAATGGTCATCCTCTTTTCTTTCCTGATTTGGTAATGATAACATGGATGTTCTGGAAGATATTGGTCATGTTCAACGTGAACTTCTTCTTAATAATTCCTTATTTACTTTTGTTGTTTATCTCAACAGTCACCTCAATATTGAGATATCTTTCATACCTGGCGTCTCCCTTTCTGGGTATCAAGCCACCGGTCTTACACTTCACATTCTTGAAGGTCACTTCCTTCATCCAATTTTCCTACTTTCTTACTTTCTTGTCTCTTTAGTCTATCCGCGTCTTATTATTTATCCTTCGAACTATCTAAAGGTTTCCTTGAATCCTCCCAACTTAAAGGGGATAAAATGTACATAACTCGTATGCCTTCAACCCTCAACTTTAACTCATGGTGAATCACCCTCATCCTGACGAATGCATACTTTTCTATTTCTATTGCTATGAGTCGTTAGGGTTTCCTCATACCCAACTCCCTTATCATACCTCAAACTCTATTGCCGTTATATTCCTTTCCACTTCAATTTCTTTTTATTTTCCTTTCTCTTATCATTATTTCATGAACCAATACAACATAAGTATTGATTTCAAACATCCCGTCATTCTGGATTCGTGTCCTCAGAACGAATCTTGACAACTTTTACAACTTAGATTCATAATTCATCATACTCGTCTGCCTTTGTTCTGGCTCTAAAGCTTTTACACTATCTCCTTATCTTTGGGAATTACTTTCCCGAAAACAATTGACTGAACTTAAATCAGTTTATTCTAACCTCTGGCTCCGTGCCTTTCTTGGTCTTTCACCAGCAGGTGGCCTCTCTCTTAGGAGGGTAAGTGACAAAAATAGTCTTTTGAGATTCGTCAATCATTTAGAATCTCAAATAATTCCTATATTTCCTTTAGCCAGGCTCTTGCCTCGACTGGTCAACCTGTTCCTTGGAACTCTGAGAGCTTAGAGACTTACAGGTCCTGAAAGAATTTCCTATCGCATTATTTCCTCAAGGTGGTGGTTGGGGATAATAGTCTAAGTTCTGTCTAGACAGGTCCATGAATTGCCGTATAGGAGTACCGTCTCGGGTCTCCTTTCCTTACTCGACTTTCTGTTTCCTTAGTATGAAATGTTTCATCCTACTCCCCATAATTGGGGTCATCTTTTAATTTAAAATCCTCATTTTCCACTCCGTTATGTCATGGGTTCCTTCTATCTTGATGGCGACCTCCCTGACTATCACGTTCAGGGTTTGCTCTAAATCTTATTCCTCAAACTATGGCTCTCATCTAAGTTCTCATCCTTACGCTCTTGAACTTTCGGAACCCAAATTCTATAGGAATACCTCATTATTCCCTTATCATCTTTCTCGGTATTAATCTTATATTT
Organism: Apium graveolens; assembly: GCF_009905375.1. Classification (NCBI taxonomy): domain Eukaryota; kingdom Viridiplantae; phylum Streptophyta; class Magnoliopsida; order Apiales; family Apiaceae; genus Apium; species Apium graveolens. The sequence continues at coordinate 128,874,222 of NC_133657.1, read as the reverse complement.
ATTTGTTGGCTCTCTGCCTTCATTCATCACCTTTTTCTGGCATAATATGCTCTTTTCCAATAATTCGGTCTCTATTGCAATCTCAAACAGCTTTTCGGTACCGGCTCCGGTTACCTTCACTACTATTTCCATTCTCTCAAATCTCTTATCAATTCTCCCAAAGACATTATCATCTTGAGTCTCTCCTTTTTACTAAGGGCATCAGCCACCACATTGGCTTTCCCCGAATGATACAGAATCTCCCAATCATAATTCTTGATTAGCTCTAACCGCCTCCTCGGGCGTATGTTGAGCTCTCTCTACGAGAAAATGTACTAGAGTACTTATGGCTTAGGTAAATCTCGCACTTCTCTCCATACAAGTAGTGCCTCCAATCTTTAGGGCAAAACTATTGCCACGAGCCCAAGCTCATGGGTGGGGATATCGAATTTTAAATTCCCTTAATTGTCTTGACGCAGACGCGATTATCTTGCTGTGCTATATAAGAAGCATCCTAATTCCTTATGCGAAGCGTCACTTATAAATCACAAAATCTCCTTTTTCCCTCCGGCAACGCCAACATAGGGGCCGTCACCAACCTTTGCTTCAGTTCTTAAAAGCTGTTCTCGTATTTCTCTGCCTATTCGAACTTCTCAGTCTTATGAGTAAGCCGCGTTAAAGGGGCTACTATCTTTACAAACTTGAACGAACCTCTGGTAGTGACCGACCAATCCTACCTCTGGTAGTCGACCTAACCATGGTCATCAATTCATCAGTGGTCCTTTATTCATTCTTGTCAGGATCCTCCATGGGATCCTTCTCAGCAACTATCCCTTCTAGGACAACATCCTCAACCGCTACATTCTCAATATCAACATCATCCGGTCCTGCATTAGGACACTCTATCGGATCCACAATCCGATCTCCAATTAGTAATAAACATCATCGCGCTGTTGCTCCTCAACCTCAGGGTTCGGAGTCCCGCTACCATCTACGATAACGAACTACGCTTCTATCACGATATTTATAAGGGTTCCCATAAGGGTTTTAACTGTCAGTGCTACGTTAGGTAGCCCGACTATGAACTTGGCAAGAGTTCTTATTATCTTAGTTAACTTATTATCTTAACGTCCCATCATCTCTAAGGTTTATAACGCTTAGCTCTGATACCATTTCTGTAATACCCCCAGATCCGGGGTCGGGGATCCGGGTCGTCACGGTCTTTCTTTCCACAATATCACTTCACTTAATTAATAATAATAACCTTATGTTGTGACCCCACACTAACACACACACCACAACCCGTTATAGTCTCAGAGATGAAAATAAGTACAAGTCTTTGAACCACAATTTAAAAGTTATTACAACCCAAAACGATTACTTGATAAATTTACAGTTAATTGCCATTATCTGCCACAAGTTATAATTATACATAATTGATTCTCAAAAGTAGATGGTCTGATCCATAATAGATCTACCTCTGCAGCTATAGCAGCTACAACATCATCGGGAAGACGCGGGACGCTTCCCACGCGCTTGCGCTGGGTCTGCTGGAGTCTGGCCATCTCTCCTAACTGTTGTTGTATGATGAAGAAATAAAGCAAGAGTGAGCCTTACAGCTCGCAAGATAATACATAGTGATAATAATAATATAAGTATCTAAATGGATACTTACTAGAATCTTTATCATGTGTAAGATAATTACTTACTAGATATAAGTAAAAACAAGGAATGAAGTTACCAATACTTCACTACACTTATATCATTTATAAAGCTACTTGAACTACCACCGTTCAAAGTATTATAAGTTTTAAAAAAAAACATCCCATAGATGAGACCACAAGTTAAGACTTGAATAGATTCAATCTTTGAAATATTATTGAATGAAATAAAGTTACGAGATACTTTATTTAGTCCCGATATATATATATCCACATATATATCTCTTAAACATTTCCTGGAACCTCTGTTATGTAAAGTATGAACAGAGTTTGAAACATCTAATGAATTTTGGAAAGGAAAAGAATTTTGGCATAAACCAGATATCTTGCTGATCAGGCAAAGATACCAATAAGTAACCTTTTCTACTGTAGATGGATGAATTCCTCACCGGTCATCACCCTGGCCGCATTACGACCTCGCGCTAGACCGTTACCCGGCCACTCACGCGTTGATGGACTGCCACCCAGCCACTTACACTTTGATAGACCGTACCCCGGCCTGTCGCTTATGCCGACTCAATTAGATGGGCTTACTTCCCGAACATTGGGCAAGTAATCAATTCATTTATCAAAACAGCAACCTTGTTGTGAATGTAAAATGCACCACAGAGCTGGATCCCCCAGGTTTTGAGCGAGTATTTAAATCCCCTTTGAAAGGAAGATCTTAAATATAAAAATGAGTCTTGGGGTCCACTCTAACTTTAAAAATCATTTTGAAGACTCGAAAACATTTTTAAGAATGTTTGGAGTACTGCTGATTTATTAAAATAAATCAGTCCCGATATATTAGAAAATATCTGAATATTATTATTTAAATAATATCCCCGTAAAGAATAATCTTTATAAAAATAATTGAAGTAGAAGTTTTAAAACTTATACTCGAAACGAGTATTAAATAACCAAAGATACACTTATATGAAAGTATTATCTTTATTTGAATAATCGAAAATAAGTTTGATTATTAACACCTTATTCTTTAATAAAATAAAGAATATATTTCAGTAATAAGCGGAGTCATAATACCTCGAATGAATATTATAAATAATATTCATTAAATAAAATAAAGGAGTCATACATCCTCAAATGAATATCCAAGTAATATTCAATAAATAATATAAAGGAGTCATAAGTCCTCGAATGAATATTCAAGATGATATTCATTAATAAAATAAAGTTATCGAATAAACCTTATTCGATTAATAGTTTTGAAAACTATAACCATATATATATATAAATATATATATATATATAAGATCTACTCGGGATCCTCGACTCCTGGTTTTAGAAATTGTTTTCACCTTTTGGGTCCCTATATTAAGGGTATATGCAAATTACCGTTATTCTCTAGCATAGGTATTATCAACTGAATCAACAGATATATATGAAAAGAATACGAAACAGGCATGCATATATACCATATCACATGCTACAATATATCGCAAGAATTTGCTAATAACAAATATGCATTTATCGCAAGATCATGCATATACACATATACATCACAACAACAGTTATAACGGGTAGAAAACTTGCCTGAGCGACTTGGGGTGATAAAAGGCTCGGGACGAGTCTGGTAACCTATAAACAACAAGTAAGTTGGAATTAAAGCAAAATCACTTGTAAATCTATACTTTAACTAACTTAGACTCTAACGCTTGTTTTGCGCTCACTGATTCGCTTAAGTCACTCGGGTACCCTCGGCTCCACCATTTTTAATAATTTAACCTTTACGAGTTTTAAAGCGATTCCTTCGCGAGTGTCTTACCAACTGCCTAACACACTTACCATAAATGTTTCATACATTAATTAACCCTTTTTGGTCTTTAACCTATGTTTCAAAGTAAGGCGAGGGGAAAAGTTTCGTTCGCGAAACGCCGTTACTTGAAACGGTCGTTTCTCCTAAACCGTGCATCGGAATCGAACGAACTACATATCAAAACGAAGCTCGTAACACGAACTATCTAAAAATGGAAATGGTCATAATCTAGCAGGGGGTTCTCGGGTACTAATGTTATGAACAAAAATAGTCTACAGAAAATCGGATGTTACGACGGCTATGTTTACGCGATTTCCCAAATTTAAACCAATTCAAACAACCACAATTTCAACTCCAATTCACAACCCAATCAAACCTCCATCTAAACTACATTACAACAGCCCCCAATCAACTCAATATTACCAATTTATTCATCTAAACCAAGTCAAAAAAAAAGTGACCAAGAACTTCAAATCTAACAAGCATCACTCCTAACTCCAAAATCAACAAAACCACTTACTAAACAAAGCTCTATTATGAGTACACACTCATTATACTAACCCATCATCTAACATTATGAAATCCAAACCAACAAAACTTAATACTAAGGGTTTGAGAAGTTATACCTTCCTTGGAGAGTGGAGAATCAAGAGAATGGCTTGGAATCACCCTTAAAGTCCTTATCCAAGCTTAATCTAAACAAAACTTCAAGAACACAAATTTTATTTCTTGAAAAACACTATTCACCATCTTCTTCCATGATTTATAGAAAAAGATTGGCTTGGAATTAGAAGCTTAAACTTATAGGAAGTATGTAACTATCGATGGGGAAGCTTAGATAATTACCTTGCTAAATAGTAAGTGGTGGAGCTTGGATCTTCAAATTTTAAGAAAGTAGCCGAGAGTTAGCTTGGGAAGAAAGAGATTTTTGTGTTTTGTTTGATGAAAATGAAATGATTTGCTTGGTTGGTTGATTTTTGTGTTGTTTTTGGTTAATGACTTAATTAACCTTGATTTTGTGTGGTTATAATTCAACCACACTTCCTTCCCTTCTATGTCATGCTTGTATCATCCTCATGATGTCATCCTCCCCTCCTTGTCCTCTTCTCATTGGTTGGGTGACATCATCCTCTCTAATCCCTTTGATTAGCTTTTAATTGTTTGCCTAATGACCGCTGATCTGTTATACGGTTCGCTTAACTTTCGTTTTCGTTTATCGTTTGAGGGATCATACCCGGGATCTTATTACTTAGGTTCTCTTATCCTTTCTCAATATATTGTATTCCTTCTATGATCCTCTCTTATAATCCTTTAATTTAAATCCTTTTTATCCTGTTACCTTTTTCTCAATTCTTTCCGTATCTAGTGGATTTTCGGGAAAAATCAAAGTGTTCGGATTTGGATTCTGACGATCTTTACATACACTTATATCCCATATAAAGTACTAATAAAATCTCAGAATATCCATATCAGAACCCCTACATAGTGTGGCATGAAAAGTTTTCTCATTCAGCAAAAACACTATTCATAAGGGTTTCAATAATTTCCAAAAATTGGGGTTATTACAGGTTCGTAATCAACTGTGGGGGGGTGAATATAGTTTGTTCAAATAATTCGACAAAGCTTCAACAGAATCAACCATTTTTATATTAACTGATAAAAACTTATTACAAACGTACTATCTCAAAAGGATGAACAAATATCCTTGAGAGCTGTGAGGTTATGCGAGTGATATAACAATGTTTGCAATGCATATAACATGAACCTAATCTATGCTTTATATAGAGCACAACTACACAATCAAATAAGGAATCTTATTCTATTACAATAAGGAAATATCCATGTATGATTGCTTCCGAGATAAAGTCATTCACAGCATTGAGTTGTTTCCTTTTCCTTATCGAAGATCAACTGATATGACAAATACTGATTACATCATCCGTTGAGATCATCATCCATTGATATCATCATCAGTTGATATCATCATCCGTTGATATAAGTTCTGATGTGAACTTCTGATAGTTTTGGGTGATATCATCAATTGCTTCTAACAATCTCCCCCAACTTGTTCATTACGAAAATATGGACAAGTTCCAATTGATGATGTCAAAACTATCTACATGCAAGAATCAAGTATGCATATTCAATTTTACTTCAGTGAATATCAGACTTTACTCTTCATTCTAAACTCTAACACAGTCTAGAAAATCTTCAAGAAACTTTCTCAGCAGATTTTCTTCCATTACATCCAAATACCATTTTATCCTCTGTTTATGTTCCTTCAGTTCATCTGTTGATTCATCATTCTGATAGATGGTAGGCATGAGATTATGTAACTTTGAATTTCCAAGAAATAGATCATCCAGCTCCAGGAAACCCAATTTTCTTTCCATTAGGATTAAAGGTTTAAACTTTAATCCCTAGACTCATTTCTATCTTGGCTCCTCCAATGGACATATCAACAGCATATTCAGTTTGATCAATGTACTTTGGAATGTAGTTAGATTTGTAAGGCATTCCTCTCTGGCTTTAACTGTATCAGGTTCTTTATGAATGCAGACCATCTGGCAGTTACAGAATTAGTTACCTTGAGAATTGTAGCAATAAGTTCCAATTCCTACCATGGTCTGTCTCTTAACTGTTCTTTATTCAACCTTAAGCTTCTCCCAGACTCTAGAAAATAAATCATTTTCTCTCCAACAGGATAAATAATAATTTGCACTGATATGATCTTCTATAAGTCTTCAAGCATTACATTGTCTCCAATTTCTGTCAAGTTAGAATGCTTTCTTAAAGTCAAAGCATCTCCTACAAATGGATCATCACCATTTAATCTTCCATAACCACTTGTGATTCCAGGTTTTCTAGATTGAGAACTTCCACTGTAAATCTTCTTTAATGTTTTAGAAGAATCTCTTCTTGGTGCTGGTTTCTTGCTTCCCCATAGTAGCTTTTTCTTTTCTTCAAAAGTAAGTTCTGGTTTATCAGAGACTATGTCTTCAGAATCAGGATTTGATAAATCTGCTTGAATTGGGTTTAAGAAATCAACAACATGAGTAGAATTAGAGGTTGTGATTGGTTGAATAACAACTTTTTCTTTATTAACTTGAGCAATGTCAGAGGTTAATTTCAGTTTTTCAACCCAGTCAGCTCCATGAATCTTCCTTCTTTGGTGAGCTTGACTGACTACTTCTTCTTCAGCAATTTCATCAGTATCAAAATATTGAGCAACCGTATAGATTGGATCTATCAGTATTTGTGATTTAGTTTCTTTAGATACTGATTTATTCTTTGTAACAGTTTTGGATTTAGGCTTTGAAAGCTTTGACTTCTCTCATATCTTCTCTTTCCCTTTATGCTTCCTGTCAGCAGTTAAGATAGCTTGAGATCTGAGAGATTTTCATCCTCTGCCTGACTTACCTCCTTTATAACTACACCTTTGGTTGTTCTATTAGAAGGATCATTTTCATAAAGATCTTGAGAGATAATAGCAATATCAGTATTTACTGTCTTCATGGATTTTTTGAAGTCTTCCTCCATTTGCCTTAACTGTTCTAGATCAACTCCAGGATTTTCTCTTTCAAATATTCTTCTACTCACCTCAGAGTCAAATGCTTGAATCTTTGGATCCTTGTAGAATAGAGTTGTCTTTTTGCCTTTCACTTTCATAGTTTGAAGATATTGATTTGCTTTAGCACCAGCTTCTATCTCCAGAATACCTTGGTCTTCATCAGCAGTTGTGACTTGTAAAGTTTGTTGATTTGTTGTAGTCACAATCAATTCTCTAACTCTTCTTTCACTTTTCTTACTTTCTCCATCTTGTCTAGATTGAGATCTAGTGATTTCTTTTGATGAACCACTAATTCCAACTAGCTCTTCACCTCTTCTCTTTTCATTGTCCTTTTGTCCCCCTATTACCTCCATCAGGATTTGTCAATGTCAGTTGCTTGCATTTAGATTGAATAATTTTCTCCCCCTTTTTGGCATCATCACCAAGTAGTAGAGAAAGAATCAGCTCCATTGAATTATGTACCTCTGTCAGTTGATCAGACATTTGAACTTGCTTAGCTTCCAATCTAGCTTGATTGGCTTCAATTGTAGTTTGTCTGACAATAAATGGTGCAATTTGTTTCTCAATTTCCTAATGAGCAGACAGCCTTGAAGCAATCAATGATTCTTTGATCTGATTGATTTGAGAAGTAGTTGATTCTTGAGCTTTATGTAAGGATCTGACAACTAGAGTAGATGCTTTCAGATGAGTCAGTATATCAGGATTTAAAATTCTCTTTTTAGCTGTTTCCAGATGTTCAATAGCATTTGTTTTGGAAATAGGATATGTATCATCTTTCCATTTAGTATTCCATATATCTTCAAAATAATCGTGCTTCTTTGTGGCATCTAACTCCTTCATTTTCTGTTTCCTTACATGTGTAGGCATATCTTCAGGGAAGAAAATATCATCTTCAGGATCAGCTTCATCATTTAAGATAGAATCAGAAATTGTTGTAGTATGTGATCCAACATCATCAGAAGCTTCAATACCAACAGTAGTAAATTCCACATCTTTAAGTATTGTAGATAAATGAACTGGAGCTTCTAAATTTACTTCCAGAACCTCAATTCCTGTAGATTGCTGTGGTGACCCTGAAATGGATGAAACTTTATGAATGGACTATTGTGCTACTACATCTTCAGCAACAACAGGGATTACTTAGGTGGTGGAATAGTGAAGTGAATGGACTATTTTTCAGAAAAAGCAGGGATTATTTCATGTGGTGGAATAGTAGATTGAATGGACTGCAAGAAAGTATCATTACTTAGACCTGCAGGGAGATTAGCAATACTTCGTACATCAAAGTTTATCAAGGTGTCAACAGACTATTGATCAGCAGTTGTTTTATGTGTACTCTGTACACCTGCAAAATATAGTAAGTATCACTTAATCTCTATATTATTTTAAAGTAGTCTCACTACTCCTCACACCACACAGCTCATGACTTTCAATAGTCAAAGTCTCTCACAAGGATTACTAAATCTTATCCCTCATCTACCTCTCCTTTTTCCAGGAAGGATCTTGCCGCTCTTTAATTCTGTTTTTCTCTAAATCTTTTCACACAACTCACAGAAAAGCTCAGATAAATTGTCCTACAGAAATAAGAGGTGGCTAAAGAAGGGTTGTCTGTGGTCATACAATTAGAGGTAATCCTTAAAAAAGGTCTAGAAATAATCATACCAATAGGATTTCAAATATGCACAATAAATGCTGAAAATACCAAATCAGTATTTAGAATAAATGCTAATAAAGTAATAACAGTATTTATACCTTTTGAATCTGAAAATGCAGCTTATGTGCAAACATTCAGTGGTGGTACTGGTAAAACATCAGTAGACAGTAGAGATGGATGAATTTTGCCTTCATCATCTATAATTAGAGTAACTACAATAGGAAAAGGGCCTTCATTATAACTTTGATGCAATGGTTCTTGTGTAGCTGGAGAATCAGGAGTTCCTGGATGACTTTGACAACCAGGTTCTTGTGTACTCTTCTCCACAATCGCAGTAATAACCTCTTGAGTAGGCTCTTCATCATGCCATTGTTGAATGGACTTTTCAGCCAGAGGCTCTTGTCCTTCAATATCTGTTGCACCACTTTAAGATGCAGGTTCTTGTGGAATTGGATCAGAAGATGCAGTTGATGTACCCTTTTGAGATACAGGTTCTTGTGTGCTTGATCCAGGGAAGAGACCTTACCCTTGCAGTCTCTTGACACTAGTTTCAACTTACTCATAAAATACTTCTCTTACCCTCTTTCTATATTTTTTTATTGGATAATTAGACAGTTCTACAGTTGCCTCAGCAGTTGTGTGGAACTCGGGATTTGAATTGGATTCACTCTGTGTCTCCTCGGCAATTTCTTGTTTAATCTTGAGCAAGTGTTGATTGTAATATGCTTTGACCAATCTTCCTTTCTTTGGCCTGGGGCTTGTACCAGCATCAGCAGCTGTGCCATCTTCAATTGGTAGAACAACTGGTCTTGGAGAAGAATCGGATAAAAGGTTTGGAAATCTGGAAGATAAGGTAACATTGTCCTTATCTGAATCTATTTCTAATCCATCAAGTAGAAGTTTCCTCTTGACAAATTCTAAAGGTTTAGAAGAATGAGAAACTTGAGCTTCATCTTTTGACTTAGCTACAGAAGGATTTGTAGCTTAATACTTGGTTCGTTTCCAAGAAAATAGCCATACTTGGTTCGTTTCCAAGACCACCCATGCAGTTTGACGATGAACTCGACTTGAGTTCTAATTGATTATTATTATTCTTATGTCTACGTATTTTATATCCTATTGTTTTGAAGATTTCATAACCTAAGGCTCTAATACCATTTTTGTGTGTTAGGAATATGTGTATTAGTTTGATGATAAGTTAAACAAAACACTTAAGTAGAAATCTAGTGTTTGTAGCCTCAACGGATAAGACCATCTTGGCTATCCGTTGAAGGAGTAGCTTTACTTAGCAATAAGTTTAGTATTGTAGCACATTTCATTCTCTGGATTCAAGTTGTAATTCTTAGATGTTGTAGGAAAGTATCAGTCATGTTGACTACTAGTGGATATGCAAATAGGAGGGCTAACGGTAAATATTTCATGCCTTGTAATTTTGTATAACTGAAGAAGTATCAACTGATATTGAAGACCTTCAACGGATAAGAAACAAAGCTTCAACGGATGTCTCTAATGCTTCAACGGATAATATCCATCAACGGATAAGTGCTTCAATGGATAAAGACTTCAACTGATAATGCATCACCGGATAAAGCTTCAACGGATAAAGCCTCAACGGATAAGGCATCAGCGGATGAAAGCTTCAACGGATGCTTAGTTCATTAGCAGTTGATAGTGACAATTCACAAGCTGACAGAGGCACATGGGTTGACAGAGACAAACTGGAATGTGGAAGCCTCTATGAGGAATCAAGAAAATGCAGCATTTCCATTCTGATGCAAACAAGGAAGTATTCAAAGATCAACAGCCAAGCCTAAATTACATTTGATAGAGAAATGAAGAAGAAACATGTGAAGAACCTTTTTAATTGTATTTTACAGTTTTGTCTTCACTTGTAAACTTGGTGATATATAAACCAAGTAGCAGCTAGTAATTAGATATGAATTTTTCTGAGCTGTTTAGAAATATCCAGAGAGAAAATCTTCTAGTTTGTACTAGGAAGCAGCTGTGATTTAATTCTTTGAATCACAGATTTTCTGAAATAACACATCTCTGGTGGAACAACAAATCCACCAGAAAAGTTTTTAAGATCTTTGTGTTCTTTACATTTGTGTTTGAATATATATCTGTCTGCATTGGCTTCAAGCAATTCACACACACTTGTTCTCAAAAACACTTAGTCTTAGAAACTGCTCAAAACTTGAAAAAGTTTTGAGATTTACATTCAACCCCCATTCTGTAAATCTCATTGTTAGTCCACTGGGAATAACAATTGGTATCAGAGCAAGCTCTTAACTTACAAAGAGTTTAAAGATCTATTCTCCTAACATCATGAGTAAGAAGGATATTGGTGTAAAGATTCCAATCTTGGAAAGAGATATTATCATCACTGGAAGGTGAAGATGCATTTACATCTTCTCTCTCAAGATGAAACCTACATCAACTGCATTGAAAATGGTCCTCACATCCCTCACAAGGTGGCCACAGCTGCTACTGCAACAGTTGCTGTTGGACAGTCTATTCCCAAGCCAAAAGCAGAATGGACTGTTGAAGATATTGAAGAGGTTCACAAGGACAAGAAAGCCATGAACATTCTGTTTAATGGCCTGGATCAAGATATGTTTGACAATGTCATTAACAGCCAAACTGCTAAGGAAATTTGGGATACTGTGCAGCTTATCTGTGAAGGCACTGAGCAAGTTAGAGAAAACAAAATGCAGCTTCTCATTCAACAGTATGAATATTTTCACTTTGAAGAAGGAGAATCATTGAATGATACCTTCAACAGATTTCAGAAACTGTTGAATGGATTGAAGCTGTATGGGAGAGTGTACCAAGTCAAGGACTCCAATTTAAAATTTCTAAGGTCTCTACCAAAGGAATGGAAGCCTATGACTGTTTCTCTAAGAAATTCTCAAGATTATAAGGACTTCACACTTGAAAGATTATATGGAATTTTGAAGACATATGAACTTGAGATGGAGCAAGATGAGCTGTTGGAAAAAGGGAAGAGAAAAGGAGGATCAGTTGCACTTGTGGCTGACAGTGAGAAGGTTGAAGCCAGGAATGAGGAAAAGACAATGCCAAGTCTCAAAATTGGCACAAGCAAATCAGAATCAAGCAAGGGTAAGGAGCAGGTAGCTGAGGATGAAAACAATTCCAGTCAGGATGACTCTGATGATGTTGATGAACATCTGGCTTTTCTGTCTAGGAGGTTTGCAAAGATGAAGTTCAGGAAAAATACAAAATTCACTAAGCCAAACAAAAACATGGTGGACAAATCCAAGTTCAAATGTTATAACTGTGGCATTAGTGGACACTTTGCAAGTGAGTGTAGGAAGCCAACCTCTGATAAGAAGAAATTTGAGCAAGTTGATTACAAAAAGAAGTACTTTGATTTGCTCAAACAAAAGGAAATAGCTTTTCTCACTCAAGATGATTGGGTAGCAGATGGAGTCGATGAAGATGATGATATGGAATATGTCAACCTAGCCCTGATGGCTAACTCTGATGAAAATGAAACTAGTTCATCAAGCAACCAGGTAATTACTACTGATCTCTCTCAGCTTTCTAAACATGAATGCAATGAAGCCATAAATGATATGTCCAATAAATTATATCATTTGCGCATTTCCCTTAAATCACTAGCTAAAGAAAACACTAGGATCAAAGAGAATAATGTGTTTTTAAGTGATAGGAATGCTGTGTTAGAGGATCAGGTAATTGAGCTTGAAAAGATAAAACTTAAATGCTTGATTGTTGAGAGTGAACTAGAAGAAGCTGTTAAGAAAGTAGAAATTCTTTCTAAACAGCTAGAAAGTGAGCAAGAGGTAATCAAGGCCAGGAAAACATCTAGGGATGTTAGTGTTCAGATTGCCAAGGTTCAGGGAATTGAATCATTCTGTGAGGATGCCTGGAAGAAAAACAAAAAGGAGTTAGAATTAATTGATGGATTGTCAACGGATGTGGAATCAACGGATGATGAAAGTTATCCGTTGAAGGAAGAAAAGGAGCATCCGTTGAAGGCTCATCAATTAAAACAGGCAAGTAATTTTAAAAATAAAAATCTCAATAAGAAGGATGATTCAACTTTCAAGAACTTTGTCAAAGAAGGAGTCAGCACATCCAAAGATGCCAGTAAGGTGAATATAGGACACATGACTTTAGATCAGCTGAAAAATAGGCTTAAGTTGGTTGAGGATAAGAAGGAAACTAAAAGAAAATCTAAAAGAAATGGGAAGGTAGGGATTAATAAACATAACAATTACACACCTGATAGGTATGCTCCTAGAAAAAGCTGTGTGCATTGTAAAACTGTTAATCACCTATCTGATAATTGCAAATCTGTTAAACATGCTCCCATGCCTTCAAATCCCTCCATGTCTAACATGTCTATGTAACCTCTGTATGCTATGCCTGTTATGTCTCACCAGAATCCCCATGCACATTTTGCAAACATGCCATATATTAATAATCCTTATTTTACTGCATTTAGTATGCCTCACATGCCATACAATATGCCTATGTGGAATAACATGTTTGCACAATCTATGCCTTATCAAATTCAATCAAATGTGCTAAATGATTCTGTGACTAACCCTATACTTCAACCAACCACATCTGAGATCAAGGTTGACCCAAAGTTGCCTAAGTCAAAAGATGCAGGAGGAATGAAGTCTAGGAAAAAGACTAACAAGGCTGGACCCAAGGAAACTTGGGTACCAAAATCAACTTGATTGATTTTGTTGTGTGCAGGGAAAAAGAAGGAATCTATGGTACTTGGACAGTGGCTGTTCAAGACACATGACAGGAGATTTCACCCTGCTCACAGAGTTTAAGGAGAGAGTTGGCCCTAGCATAACCTTTGGAGATGACAGCAAGGGATTCACTATGGGATATGGCTTGATTTCAAAAGAAAATGTCATCATTGATGAAGTTGCATTGGTTGATGGTCTCAAACACAATTTATTGAGCATCAATCAACTATGTGACAGAGGGAATACGGTTTCCTTCAATTCTGAAGCCTGTATTGTCACAAGCAAGAAGGACAATAAAGTGGTTCTAACTGGAGTTGGAAAAGGGAATGTGTACTTAGCTGACTTCAACTCTACAGATGCAGAATCCATTACTTGTCTTCTCAGCAAAGCAAGTTCAGTTGAAAGTTGGCTATGGCACAAGAAGTTGTCCTATTTGAATTTCAAGACAATGAATGATCTAGTCAAAAAGGACTTGGTTAGAGGAATGCCTCTAGTAGAATTCACAAGGGATGGACTGTGTGATGCTTGTCAAAAAGGAAAGCAAAAGAAGGTATCATTCAGTAAGAAGCTTGAATCTGCAATTGATGAACCATTACAACTGCTACACATGGATCTTTTTGGACCAGTCAATGTATTGTCAATTTTAAGGAAAAGATATTGCCTAGTGATTGTAGATGATTTCTCAAAGTTTTCATGGGTTTATTTTCTTGGATCAAAGGATGAATCTAGTGAAATCATTATCAATCATATCAAGCAAGTCAACAATCATCCTGATTTCAAAGTAAGAAATATAAGGAGTGACAATGGAACTGAGTTCAAGAATTCAACCATGAAGTTGTTCTGTGAAGAAAATGGGATCATGCATGAGTTCTTAGCTCCAAGGACCCCACAACAAAATGGTGTGGTAGAAAGGAAGAACAGATCACTAATTGAAGCTGCAAGGACAATGCTTGAAGAGTCAAAACTCCCAACTTACTTTTGGGCTGAGGCTGTTAATTGTGCATGTTACACTCAGAATATTTCTCTAATCAATCAAGCAAAAGGCATGACTCCTTATCAATTATTCAAGAGAAGAAAACCAACTTTAAACTTTCTGCATGTCTTTGGTTGTAAATGTTACATCTTAAAGAATCAATCTGATCACAAAGGGAAGTTTGATGTAAAGGCTGATGAAGGAATATTTGTTGGTTATTCTGCTGGAAAATCATATAGGGTCTACAACCTAAGAACCAACATTGTCATGGAATCTGTGCATGTTGTGTTTGATGATAAAAAGATTGAAGGACTAACAGATGAGGGACATCATGAAGGACTCAAATTTGACAATATTGAGATATATTATGATGATAGTGAAGATGAGAATGATGAAGAAGGCATCTCAAGAAGAATTCAAAATCTGCCTTTGGATAATGCAAAGAATGCTGCATCCGTTGAAAGTCATAACTCAGCTTCCGTTGAAAGAGGCAATGCAGCATCCGTTGAAAGACAAAGTGCATCCATTGAAGTTCATAATGAAGCATCCATTGATCACAGTCTGTCAACGGATAATCAATTCACTTCATCAGTTGATAGAGCTTCCAACTCCTTTCAAAGGACCAGCAACTCAGGGGGAGTGTCAACCAATCAACATTCTATCTCACATCATGACAACACTGAGGCAACCTCATCTAGAGCTAATCTACCACCTCAAAGGAAATGGACCAAGAATCACCCTTTTGAACTGATCTTTGGTGATGCTACATCTAAAGTGCAAACTAGAAGGGCTACTCAAGATGAATGTCTGTATAGTAGCTTTCTATCACAGGAGGAACCTAAGAGAGTAGAAGAAGCTCTATTGGATCCAGATTGGATTTTAACAATGTAAGAGGAGCTAAACCAATTTGAGAGGGACAAAGTATGGAAGCTGGTACCCAAGCCAAAGAATAAGAGTTCTATTGACACAAAATGGGTATTCAGAAACAAGATGGATGAAAATGGCATTGTCATAAGGAATAAAGCCAGATTGGTTGCTAAAGGCTATTCTCAACAAGAGGGAATAGATTTTGATGAAACATTTTCTCCAATTGCCAGACTTGAGGCCATCAGAATCTTTCTAGCCTATGCAGCCCATGCCAATTTCAAAGTCTATCAAATGGATGTAAGAGTGCATTTCTAAATGGGGAATTGGAGGAAGAAGTTTATGTAAGCCAACCTCCAGGATTTGAAGATCCAAACTTTCCAGACTATGTGTATTATCTGTTGAAAGCACTCTATGGACTAAAGCAAGCACCTAGAGCCTGGTATGAGACTTTGTCAAAATTTCTTCTAGATAATCACTTCACAAGAGGTACTGTTGACAAAACTCTTTTCTTTAGAAATGTTAATGGCTCTACAATACTTGTTCAAATTTATGTAGATGATATTATATTTGGATCTACAGATGATAAGCTTTGTAAAAAGTTTGCTAAGTTAATGCAAAGTAAATATGAAATGAGCATGATGGGAGAGCTAACTTATTTTCTTGGTTTACAAGTTAAACAAGTTAGTGGTGGAATTTTCGTTAGTCAAACTAAATATATTTATGATCTTTTAAAGAAGTTTGACTTAATGGACTTTTCATCTGCAAAAACTCCCATGGCCACTGCCACCAAGCTTGAATTAAACAAGGCTGAAAAGTCTGTGGACATTTCAAGTTATAGAGGCATGGTTGGCTCACTTTTATATTTAACTGCTAGTAGACCTGATATAATGTTCTCTACATGTCTTTGTGCTAGATTTCAAGCTGACCCTAAAGAATCTCACTTAGTGGCTATTAAAAGAATCTTCAGATATCTCAAAGGGACTCCAAATCTAGGAATTTGGTACCCTAGAGAGTCTGGTTTTGATCTAATTGGCTACTCAGATGCAGATTATGCAGGCTGCAAAATTAGACAGGAAAAGCACTACTGGCACCTGTCAATTTCTTGGGAACAAGCTTGTGTCATGGTTCAGCAAGAAGCAAAATTATGTTTCTACATCAACAGCTGAAGCTGAGTACATTGTTGTTGGTAGTTGCTGTGCACAGATACTATGGATGAGGAATCAACTATTTGACTTTGGACTAACTGTTGACAAAATTCCTATATTCTGTGACAACACAAGTGCCATTGACATTACTGAAAATCCAGTGCAGCACTCATGAACCAAGCACATTGATATCAAGTACCACTTCATTAGGGAACATGTGATGAAAGGTACAGTGGAACTTCATTTTGTTCCAAGTGAAAAGCAGATTGCAGACATATTTACCAAGCCACTTTATGAATCAACATTCACAAGATTAGTAAGTGAGCTAGGTATGCTTAATTATTCATAATTTATGTCCTCTATATAATCTGCCTTGAAGCCTGAAATGAATTTGCTGCAAGAACAAAGTTGGCTTTAAGTAAGACTTATCCTATCAACGGATATTCCCTATCCGTTGAAAGCCAAAATTGTTCTATCAACGGATGTTCATTATCCGTTGAAAGACAAATACATTTCTGGTAATTTTATCCCTCAACGGATAAAATAGTGTTAATCATCGATGGAGAACTATTTACCTTATCCGTTGAAGTGTCACATCGGTTACTTTAAGTGAGTCACAGCCGTTTATTTTTTTCTCAGCCGTTGATACAGATATGCACTGTTGTATGTATTTGTATTAAAGGCAGTTTTCAGAATTTCTACAGTTTTCGTTATTCTTAAACGGTTGTAATTTACTTAAAAGTATCATTTAATCATTTTATTTACGTTTTAATTCAAGAAAGTATAAAAGCCCATTGAATTCTAATTTTCACTTTACGCTTTCTTGCAATTTTTATTCTCCTTCTCTCCCAAAATTCTCAAGTTTTTCTCTGCAACCTCTACTCACAACAATGACACCAGTAGTTAAAATTATGTCTCAATCTGGATTTGTTTATGAAAAGAATAATTTTGTAGCCTTGGTTGAAAAGAATGAAGCCCATTCTGATTATCACAAGATGATGGACTTCATCCAAAACTGCAAACTAAGCTATGCAATGCTGGAAGCCCCAACCATCTACTGTGAGGTGATTGAGGAGATTTGGACAACTGGAGAGTTCAACTCCACATATATGACTATTGCCTTCTCTCTCAAAGGTAAGGATTATTATATTAACTGTGATGATATACAGTCTTGCTTTAAGTTGCCTGAGAATAATGCCATGACACCACACACTGATAAAGATGTATCTGCTATGTTAGATTCCATAGGCTATGCTTTTGATTCTACTAGTTTAGGTAGTATTAGAAGGAAGGGCCTTAGGAAAAAATGGAGTTTTCTTGGAGATGCCTTTATCAAGGTTTTCTCTGGGAAGATTAGCAATTTTGATGCCATAACTTCATCTCTTGTCAATATGCTCTATATGCTAGTTTCAGATAGGTACTTTAATTTTAGCAACTGTGTAATGCTAGAATTAGGTTCCAGATTAGGTAACAAAGCTAATAGACCACATAACATGTAACACCCCCAAATCCGGGGTCGGGGATCCGGGTTGTCACGAGTTCCATTTCCCTTAATAACACCCAATCTTAGTAATTAATCAACTACTCTGTAGTGTGACCCCACAATAGACACACACACCACAAGTTATAGTCTCAGAGATGATCATCCAAAAATAATCACAAGTCGTTTTATTCCACAATTACATGCCAATACACCTTAAACAGGTTTCTGAATAAATTTACATTTCTCTGCCATTATTACAACTCATAATATACATAAGTCTGGTATATCATTAGTTGAAAACTTAGCCTATTGGTAATTTCTACCTCAGCTACAGCGGCCTCAACGCTTCCAGAAAGCTGCAGAACGTTTCCTATCCGCTTGCGAATTGGGAGCTTGGTCCTGTTCATCTTGTCTAGCTGATGTTGTGTGATGAAAGAAGAAAGCAAGGGTGAGCAACAAGCCCACCAAAATAATATGTATAATGATTTACAATATATGAGCATTCTCATAGTACTCATGAAAGTCTTGGTCAAGAAGAAATGAACCAAGTTGGATATCTTACCGCGACCAAGTCGCAAAATATTCAGTATATATGTACATATATATACTTTTCACAAACTTTGAAATCCTCTGACATGTATAATATACACAGAGTTCCCGTTTATAACTGTATAAAATATCATTGCAAGGTGATCTCATATATCTAACCTTGTCTCAACGTTTTTCCGAAAATCTTTGACATGCACAAGATAATCATTTACTAGATATAAGTTTAAAAGATGAAGTTACAAGATACTCCAATATACTTATATCTGAATACTACTTGAACTACCACCGTTCAAGTTATAATCAGTTTCAAAAGTTCATCACCCAAATGAGACTACAAGATAAGACTTGAATAGATTCAATCCTTAAAATATCATTATAAATAATGAAGTTACGAGATACTTAATTAAGTCCCGATATATATATACCCCTATATATATACATTTCATACACTCCTTGAAAACCTCTGTAATGAAAATTATAAACAGAGTTGCAATATCCAATGAATTTTGGAAAGGAGAAAACCTTGGCATAAACCTGATATCTTGCTGATCAGGCAAAGCTACCAATAAGTAACCTTTTCTACTAGTAGACGGACGAATTCCCCACTGGTCATCACCCTGGTCGCAATAGGACCTTATGCTGGACTTACACTCAGCCACTTATGCATTTGATGGACTCCCACTGAGCCACTTACACTATCATGGACGCCCACTGAGCCCATGTTGCTTATGCCGACTCAATAGATGGACTTACTTCCCGAACGTTGGGTAAGTAATCAATTCATTTACCAAAACTGCAACCTTGTTGCGAATATAAAATACACCATAGAGCCGAATCCCTCAGGTTTTGAGCGAGTATTTAAATACCCTTTTTAAAAGGAATATCTTAAATATAAAAATGAGTTTTGGGATCCGCTCTAACTTTTAAAAACATTTTGAAGACTCGAAAACACTTTAAAGAGTGTTTGGAGTAATGCTGATTTAATGAAGTAAATCAGTCCCAATATATTTAGAAAATGTCTGAATATTATTATTTAAATAATATTCCCATAAAGAATAATCTTTATACAAATAATTGAAGTATAAGTTGTAAGACTTATACTTAAAATGAGTATTAAATAACCAAAGATATACTTATACGAAAGTACTATCTTTATTTGAATAATCGAAAATAAGTTTGATTATCGAAACATTATTCTTTAATAAAATAAAGAATATTATTAAATAACAAGCGGAGTCATAATACCTCGAATGAATATTATAAATAATATTCATTAAATAAAATAACGGAGTCATACATCCTCAAATGAATATTCAATTAATAATCATTAATAATATAACTGAGTCATAAGCCCTCGAATGAATATTCGAAATAATATTCAATAATAAAATAAAGGAGTCATAAGTCCTCAGATGAATATTCGAAATAATATTCAATAATAAAATAAAGTTAAAGTTATCGAATAAACCTTATTCGATTAATAGTTTTGAAAACTATAACCATATATATATATAAAAATATATATATATTATACTCGGGAACATCGACTCCCGGTTTAGAAATATGTTCACCTTTTGATCCCCTATACTAAGGGTAAACTCAATACCGCTTATCTCTAGCATAGGTATTATGCAACTGTAAGCATTTTAACCAACAGATATATAATCCAAGAATATGAAACAGGCATGCATATATACCATATCACATGCTACAATATATCGCAAGAACTTGCTAATAACAAATATGCATTTATCGCAAGATCATGCATATACACATATACATCACAACAACAGTATAACGGGTAGAAAACTTGCCTGAGTGCTCCCGGATAGGCTTAAGCTTAGAGTGGGTCCGATAACCTATGAACAACAACATAAGTCGGAATTAAACCCCGGTCGCTTAAGAAACTAGACTTTAACCATTTAGAGTCCTAACGTTCGCTTTCGCGCTTAACGATTTACTTAAGTCGCTCGAGTACCCTCGGCTCCACCATTTTTAATAAATTAACCATTAAGAGTTTTAAGGAGATTCTTTCACGAGTACCTTACCAACTGCCTAATCCACTTTACATAATTGTTTCTTACCTCAATTAGTCATTTAAGGTCCTTAACCAAGGTATCAAAGTAAGGCGAGGGGTAATGGTTCGGTCGCGAAACGCCGTTACTTAAAACGGTCGTTTCTCCTAAACCGTACATCGGAATCAAACGAACTACATATCAAAACGAAGCTCGTAACATGAACTATCTAATCATGGTAATGGTAAAAACCTAGAAGTGAGTTCACGGGTCCTAATGTTAAGAACAAAAACAGCCTAAAGTAAATCGGACATTACGACGGCTATGTTTACGCGATTTCCCAAATTTAAACCATTCCAAAACAACCCATAATCAAGCCACAATCACATCCCAATCCAAACTCCATTCATACCACATCCTAACAGCCCCAATCAATTCAATATTAACATTTATACTTATGATTAAGCTTGAATTTAACTATACTTAAGTTCTTTTAACCAAAACAACAAGATTCACCATCCATTTCACTACCACTCCAACCCAAATTCTAAACCACAAGTATTAAGCTACTATATCACCATAACAATTAAAATCATCTTATTATACAAAGGAATCTAGGGTTTGGAGATGATATACCTTCCTTGAAGTGGTGGGAGTAGCTAGGAAGCCTTAAGAAGTCTTGAGATGACTTAGGGATGCTTGGATCTTAAAGGAAAAACAAGAAAATCTAGTTAAAATTCTTGAAGGATGTTTGGATCTTAAAGGATGTTTTTGTTTTGATGAAAATGAATATTTGCTTGGTTGGTTGAATTGGTTTTGTTTTATTTTAGGTCAATTACCCATTTACCCTTGATTTTGTGTGGTTAATATTCCACCACATTTCCTTCCCTCTTATGTCATGCTTGCATCACTTTGTGATGTCATCACCCCTCCTTTGTCCTCTTTCTATTGGTTCGATGACACCATCCTCTCTTATCCCTTTGATTAACTTCCTAATTGTTTGCCTAATGACCGCTGATCTGTTATACGGTTCGCTTAACTTTCGTTTTCGTTTATCTTTTGAGGGATCATACCCGGGATCTTATTACTTAGGTTCCCTTAACCTTTCTTAATATATTATATTCCTTTTATGATCCTCTCTTATAATCCTTTAATTTAAATCCTTTTTATCCTGTTACCTTTTACTCAATTCTTTTCGTATCTAGTGGATTTCCGGGAAAAGTCAAAGTGTTCGGAATTGGATTCTGACGATCTTTACATACACTTATATACCATATAGAGTACTAATAAAATCTCAGAATATCCATAACAGAACCCCTACATAGTGTGGCATGAAAAGTTTTCTCATTCAGCTAAAACGCTATTCATAAGGGTTACAAAAAGTTCAAAATTTTGGGGTTATTACATAACATCTACTATGTTAGATTCTTTATGTTATTGGCTAACCATGTTGCTGAAGGATTGGTTATATCAAATGAGAACAATAAACTCAAATGTTGGGCACAAGAGAAAAGGGTCCTTGCAGACCTTGTGAGAATGAACCTCAACAGCCAGGTGCCATTGGTATATTTGCCAATCATGAATGCACCACAGGTAAGTGAGGTAAACACTTCTATAACTCCTACTATTTCCAACCCCACTGTTTCTTTATCTTCCAGTGTGGCAATGGAATCTGTGTCTTTGTCCAAACAGATTCCTACCAAAGCCACCAAAACTAAAACTTCAAAACACAAGTCACAGAAAACCACCTCTGTTGTTTCTCAAAAGACAACAGTTGTAACAACTACCATAAACCCTGAAGGGAGTGAACAGGGTGTGAGTGGTGAGGGGAGGGGTGAACATCAAGAAACCACCCAGGATAAGGTGGGAGAGGTGAGTGATACCCCAGCCAGCCAAGCCACAGTCTCTCAAAAGACTGTGGTGATTCAAAAGGAGTCAAACACATCCCTAGTTGCATCCTCCCAAAAGGGTGCAACTATTGAAAATAGTCCCCAACCAGGGATACGGAACAAAAGAGGGAGGGACACTGAAGCCACACATTCACCAATCAAAGCCTTTTTAAGGAAGAAGAAGGCCAAGACCCTAGTTTCCACACAAGGGGCACACATAGCACAGATACATCCACCTGTATCTTTGCCTTCTCAAATTCAGCTTGATGTGATTCCAGCAAATGTGGAGTCACCGCCCCATTCTCTCATAATAGAAACACATCAATCATCAAACTCTCCATCACCCTCTCTGGATGTGGATATGATATTCACATCAATTCCTGATTCTCCCTCCTTAAAACTCAGGGAGGAGCCCCACTCAAAACCTGATGATCATCATCTTTTAGATGATTTGTTGGATCATCAGCCCATTCTTTCAGATATGGTTGAAGAATCTGTGTCATCTCACTTAAAATCAATTCACACAGATTCAACAATTATGTCACTTTCTATATCTACATCTTTTCCTTCTTCAACGGATATCTCTCATCTGTTGACAAGTGGTTGTTCTTCGACGGATAAGCTTAACAGCAGTTATCCGTTGATACCATCAGTTTCCACTTCAACGGATACTCCTTATCCGTTGATGGTCTCTACACATATAACAGAAACAACTCCAACTGTAGAAGACATGGTTACTGTACAATCACTTTTAGGTCTGAGGGAAGGAAGTGATATCTTGAGTGAGAGGCTGGGTTGCTCCCAGGCAAAAGGAGAGGTTGAGAGTCTTCATATGCATGCTATTTCTTCCAGCATGGCAAAAGTGAGTGAGGGGAGTGCCACCTTAGCAGGTGAGGGTGAGGGTGTGTGTGAGCCAGGGGGAGCCTCTGATGCAAGAAAATAGAGAAAATGAGAGAAAGGCAGGTACAGAAGCTATAAGGGTGGATCCAGCCATTGCTAGTGAGTCAATGATAGTGGATGATGCAGAGAAGGAAAGACAATTTCAGCAACATTACAAAGCTGTAATTGATAACATTTCCTTGGATGCTGACACTTTTACTCACCCTGTTCCAGCCTATCAATTATTGGCTGCTCAGGGCAATATGGAGGCAGAACAGACTTTACATATTGTACACACTTCAGAATCTCTTCTCAGAGATAAAGCTGCTGTTAACAGGCTGCCTTCTCCAGCTGGTGAGCCATCTGAAGAATTTGGAGCAAATTCTAATGATGATGCCTCTGATTCTTTGGATGAGAGCATGAACTTAGGGGGAGTAGCAGGCCCAAGTTCTGTTCCAAGTATACCTGATTGGGCATGGGCAAAGGCATCTATACCAGGAGAGTTTGGTGTCACTTTGGTCAGGCAAGTAATGACTATTCAGAAGGCCCTTCAGGAGACTACAGATGTTGGTACCAAGGCAATTCTTCAAGCTCATCTGGACTCTCTGCATCTCTTGCAGTTGCAGCACTTCAAACAGAATCTAAGTGTGGATGAACTCAAGCAGGACATTATTGATCTAAAATCCTACAATGCTGAGAAGTTGGATTCAGTTATGCCTTATGGTACTATGCAAGATTTGTTGGGGAGACTAAGGAAATAATCTGATGCTGACAAGAGGCTGGCCAGATTGGAAAACAGAGTTCAGATAATTGAAGATTCTATGGTCACCATTCTTCAGCATCAACAAACTCAGACAAATCTACTAATGCAGCTGGCAAAAGCACAAGGCTTGACCCCTACCCTTGATTATAACAAAAAGGGGGAGAATAAAAGGGCAGGGGAAGGAGAGCCATCAACAACAGTTCAAATATCTCAAGTGCTAGTTCCTGCCATCACCACTTCTCCAACTATTCAAATCAAAGGAAAGCTTGATGGAATTGATCTAATCCAGATAGCAGCAGTTGAATTGCAAGTCAAAGAGCAAAGGAGGAAAATTGATGAAAAGATGCAACAAATTTTTGGTTCTACAACTTCTAAATCACAATCTGTGAAGCATAGCACAAAGGTGGAACCACTTATTATGGAGCTCAAGCCAGTAAGGAGGTATAAGGTTGGAGAGACTTCTTCCAAGAATCTGAAACCTATGGTTCTCAAGCCCAACAATAGATCCAATAAGGACTCTACAAAGAATCCTCTAAACCTTGCTCAGATGAAAGAAGTGGATTTTTCTCCTCCAAAACCTGATGAAGACAAGGTTTTGGGTGGAAGTATCATAAAGCACAAAGAGACCATGGATGTGGCCGTAAGGAGGAACATGGCTATTATCTTCAGAGAGGGAAAAAGCATATGTGTAATGCAAGGACATCCTAAATTCTCAATAGCCAAGAGGGAAGAAACCAGAAGGTTAAATGAAGAAGCCAAAAAGCTAAAGGCTGACAAGAGAGCACAAGCAAAGCTTGAAAAACAGCTAAAGTCAAGTCAGACTGAAGAAAAGAAAGAAATTGAAGACAAAAGTGAAGATGAAGATATGGGGCACATGGTTGATAGTGATATGGAAGAAAGAAGTAAGGAAAAAGAAGAATGGCAGAAAGGGAACAGAAAGAAGGCCAATGCAAAGAGAAAGATGGTAGATGAGACTGAAGAAACCCAATCAAAATCCAAACCACTACCTTCTATTCCTGAACCCATTGTGCCTGACCCCTTCATAAACATTCATGATAAAACAATCATTCCTAAGGAGGAACCAATTGATTGGGACACCATCAAATTGCCTACCTTCTTAACCTCTTCTCCACCATCAAAGAAGCAGAAAAGAAGAATCAAATCAACACCCTCTAAAATCTCAATCAAATTCACTCAGAAGCCTAAGCCTAAGCCTCAAGCCTCTAAGGATGATTATATTCACATTTGTGACATAAAAGAATTTTCAGACATTGAACTCTATCTGAAAGGGAACAGAAAGAAGGCCAATGCAAAGAGAAAGATGGTAGATGAGACTGAAGAAACCCAATCAAAATCCAAACCACTACCTTCTATTCCTGAACCCATTGTGCCTGACCCCTTCATAAACATTCATGATAAAACAATCATTCCTAAGGAGGAACCAATTGATTGGGACACCATCAAATTGCCTACCTTCTTAACCTCTTCTCCACCATCAAAGAAGCAGAAAAGAAGAATCAAATCAACACCCTCTAAAACCTCAATCAAATTCACTCAGAAGCCTAAGCCTAAGCCTCAAGCCTCTAAGGATGATTATGTTCACATTTGTGACATAAAAGAATTTTCAGACATTGAACTCTATCTGGATGAGCTAGAGGAAGTAAGGGGAATAGCTGCCTACAGACAGCTACCAGAAAGACTAGTGTTCAAATACAAAGGAAGTGGGGAAAGAACTTGGCCTCTTTACAGGATTCTGAATGAAGGCTACTCTACCTTGGTTAGAGTCTACTCAGCCATACAAAGGGATTCTGGCTTTACCAGGACTACCAAGACTGAGATTCTCAACAAGATTGCCAACATAAGGAAAACTTGGTGGGAGCTCAATGCCTTGCCTAGAACATTACTCATTCAAGAAAGAGGAATTACAGTTCACAAATCACCTCATTGGTTAATGGAGTTCAGAGACAACAAAGGAGTCAGAAGATTTTTCAGACTTGAAGATCAGCTCAAGATTGCCAGTAATGAAACTCTCAAGGATATGCAATCTAAGTTGGACATCAATGAAGAAGATGAAGCTGAGTTCTACAGACAACTTTAACTTCAAATAGAGGAGAATGACAGGAGGCTAGGAAAGAAAACAAGGGATCAAAGGAAAAGAAATTAATCTGCTCAGGCTAAAGGAGCACCCTTGGAAACAATGTAATTCTTCAATTCCATCTCAACATACACATTTTTGCAGCACTTTTGATTTTCTGCTTTATTACAGTTAATATATTTGTCAAGTATTTTGTTATCATCAAGCTAAACCCAAATTTATGCCTACAGTTCTAGTAGACATAAATAGGGGGAGATTGTTAGGAATATGTGTATTAGTTTGATGATAAGTTAAACAAAACACTTAAGTAGAAATCTAGTGTTTGTAGCCTCAACGGATAAGACCATCTTGGCTATCCGTTGAAGGAGTAGCTTTACTTAGCAATAAGTTTAGTATTGTAGCACATTTCATTCTCTGGATTCAAGTTGTAATTCTTAGATGTTGTAGGAAAGTATCAGTCATGTTGACTACTACTGGATATGCAAATAGGAGGGCTAACTGTAAATATTTCATGCCTTGTAATTTTATATAAGTGAAGAAGTATCAACTGATATTGAAGACCTTCAACGGATAAGAAACAAAGCTTCAACGGATGTCTCTAATGCTTCAACGGATAATATCCATCAACGGATAAGTGCTTCAACGGATAAAGACTTAACTGATAATGCATCAACGGATAAAGCTTCAACGGATAAAGCCTCAATGGATAAGGCATCAACGGATGAAAGCTTCAACGGATGCTTAGTTCATTAGCAGTTGATAGTGACAATTCATAAGCTAACAGAGGCACATGGGTTGACAGAGACAAACTGGAATGTGGAAGCCTCTAGGAGGAATCAAGAAAATGCAGCATTTCCATTCTGATACAAACAAGAAAGTATTCAAAGATCAACAGCCAAGCCTAAATTACATTTGATAAAGAAATGAAGAAGAAATATGTGAAGAACCTTTTTAATTGTATTTTACAGTTTTGTCTTCACTTGTAAACTTGGTGATATATAAACCAAGTAGCAGCTAGTAATTAGATATGAATTTTTCTGAGCTGCTTAGAAATATCCAGAGAGAAAATCTTCTAGTTTGTACTAGGAAGCAGCTGTGATTTAATTCTTTGAATCATAGATTTTCTGAAATAACACATCTCTGGTGGAACAACAAATCCACTAGAAAAGTTTTTAAGATCTTTGTGTTATTTACATTTGTGTTTGAATATATATCTGTCTGCATTGGCTTCAAGCAATTCACACACACTTGTTCTCAAAAACACTTAGTCTTAGAAACTGCTCAAAACTTGAAAAAGTTTTGAGATTTACATTCAACCCCCCTTCTGTAAATCTCATTGTTAGTCCACTGGGAATAACATTGTGGCGCCCCAAAATCCGGGGTCAGGGATTTAGGAGGCCACGTCAACCTGAATCCTATTTAACATTTATCCCTTATAACAATATATAATTACTCACACCTTTATGACCCCACACTTATCAACTCACACACACTTACAGGTTATTGTCTTGGAAACAAACCATGCATTACTAGAATGTATCGATCCACAAAATGATAATTATTACAATCCCAAAAGTAATTAAGTCTTACCGTGGAAGTAACCTTTAAGTAAGATTAGTCCGTCGGCAAATATACGTTTCTTATTTATTATCTTACATAAGTCATACTTGTAAATAAGTCGGACTAAAAATAACTAAAAACCAATCCAGCTTATTCGATCTACCTGAGGTACAACACCAAACATCCTACAGAGCAGCTGGCCGTTTCCTACCCGTTTCCTGGCCGTGAGTTTCATGATAGGCATCTTGATTCACTATTGTGTTGTGTCAATTTAAGAAAATAAGTGTGAGCTATAATGCCCATCATAATAATGTATAGTATGAAAAGACTGTATAAGAAATTCATGTATAATTCCATATATGATAATTGTGTTTATTTAAAAATTAGTTTTCATCGGTGATGCACACCTTCTTTTGAAAACTATTCTTTTGTTGACTTATTATCCTGCAAATACCTTAATGGTAAACCTAACACCTAGGCTTGGGTTACGGTATTGCATCACAATTTCCAAATGGAAGAATAGGACATTCACTGGATCCCCCGAGATATGATGATCGTTCGTATAATTGTATCATTGTCTACATGTAGATGGACGACTTCCTTACATTTTGGTTGTCACCCTAGCTACATTCGGGCTTTTTATGCTTCCCCTTTCTCCCGGTTATGTTTTGCATACTTCGTATGTCTTTGAGTACACATGGTAACTTTACACATGGAAAATTAAAATGGCAGTCTCCCCAGTCCACGAAGTACTGGATCTTTACCCCTTCTTTGTCCTTTTAAGAATTCTATCATATACTTGGAACATCGAACTATATCGAAGTTCCCCAAGTGTTTTGCTTGTTGATAGGCCCGGCTGATCTCATATATGTATATTGTTAGTCCCTAACAATGTAGCAAGAATTACAGAAGGGGGGGGGTTGAATGTAATTCTGGCTACTTTTTGAGATTAATGAAAAATGGTTCTAACTTAATAATATATAAGTGTTTGATTTGCAAAGTGTGGAATGAAGAGTTAGATAAATCAAAATACAAGTAATAAAAACACAAGTCTTTAAAAACTTTCTGGTGGATTTGAATGTATCCATCAGATATATATATATATATATATATATATATCAAGAGAACCCTATGAAGCTTGAGTAGCTCACAACTGCTTACAAATATGAACAACTAAACTTACAGAGAAATGCTATAGGATACAACTTACAATTGTTTCTTTGAGAATGTATTTGCTTAGTCTTGTTATGTTCTACTTGCTACTCTCGGTTTATATATTACCAAGATTACATAGTAATAAGACAAGATAATAAAACAAAACCAATCAAGTCTTATACCATACTGCTTCACTACTCTATTTAAGCATCTTTGGATATCTTCATAATAGCATATAAATGGTAATGCTTCTATGTTCTCAAAAACTCAGCTGAATAGGCTGCCACATTCCTTTTGTAAACACTCGACGCATGTGACTGTGTTGTCACTATCAACAGATGTTTGAATTGATCATCCGTCGGGTAAATGATTATCATCCGTCGGGTTGCCTTGTTGATCATCCGTCGGGTAGCTTTGTTGATCATCCGTCGGGTAGCTATTTGACACTTGACTTCATTTCATTTATGCAGAATTACAAGAAATTTTATATTTACAATTAATCAACCTATTCTGCATATCTAATTAAAGTCAACATGACTTATATTATAACGACTCGTGTGTGTTTTTGAATTATTTAAATATGTGATCATCACGGAAATTATTAAATAAAATATATGTATGGGATTTGACCGCTCTGTGTTGGTTGATTATTATATAGGTATAATTTATAATATACCGGGTTGTTCGTGTGATTAATTATGGAGTCGTATTGGATTGTTTTCATTTTTAAGAGTGGATTTGGTGCAAATTTATTTGCATAAATATTGGGAATGTTTCAAAAATTATTTTTATGATTTTATAATTACAATAATTATTTTTGGGATTTCATAAAATTAAGAAATCAATATTTTATTAATTATTTATCTTTAAATGATTTTTTGAATGCTTTTATTTGTAAAATCCATATTTAATTCTAAAATTCTTCAAAAATTATGAAACTCATATTTATTTAAGTTTGGAATATTCCGAGAATTTTAAAATTATTTTGGAAATTTTCTGAATTTTATAAACTTCAGGATACTTATGATATTTTAAAACTATTTTTGTAATTTTCGGGGGCTGTTTTATTCGCACCTTGATTCGTTAATTTTAAAATTTTCGGGGCAAAGCGTTGCAGCAGGACACGTGTTGGTTTCTCGTTAATTCAATTGATACGTGGCAGTAGCAGCATTATTCAAAGAAAAAAAATAATAAATAAAGAAAATAAAATTAAAACTAAACACAACACAGATACACACAGAGATAAACACTCTCATCTCTTCTCTTTATTTCTCAATTCTCTCACTCTCATTTCTCTCTAATTCTCCCCTCCCGTCTTTATATTTTCTCCCCCTGTTCAGGTGTTTTTTTTGCCCTGTGTTCTGGTAAGTCCCGGTGCTGCTTCCTTTTTTTCTGGCCACCCCTCTTTTCCGGCCACCGTTGTTTGTTGCTTCGGTTTTATGTTTAATTAACATATATATACACATGTTGTGTGTATATACCAGTTGAAGGGAGGGGGATCGATGTGTGTGTTGTTCTCTATGTGTTGTTGTGCCGCCTGTTTTCACTTTTCCGGTTGTCGCTGGTTTCTTTCCGGCAGGTGAACGGGCGTGTGTGTTGCATGCCTTTGTGTGTGCGTTTGTTTGGTTTGCTTGCTGTTGCTTTTGGTTCTGGTATCAGTTCTGTTGTATGCCTCCTGAACTCGATTAATTCGAATGAGATTCTAAAGTGTTCGAATTATTGGTTGTGGTAATTATATAATTCAGATGATTTCTGTGATTATTGCAAATTGTATAAATTATTCAGGTTTAAAATTATGGTGAAATTTCGACAGGAAACCCGTAGGGGTACCGTCAAAGTTTTACCGCCATCGGCGATGAGCCTCGGCGAGCCGACAGTGGACGATGATGATATATATCTGAGTCCTAATATTTTAAAAGAAATAAATGTAAAAATGCGAATAATAATAAATAGTTGGTTTAAATCAGTGGTTGGGATTTGTGGAATTGGAATATGACTGGATAATTATTACGATTATTGTGCTTGGGATTTGACGTCGATTGATGTTTCGACGGGTAGTCCGATAAACAAAGGGGACGCTACCCGATTTCCGGAAAATCGAACTACGGAAATAAGGGAGCGTATCCGAAGATTATCGGGACGTCGAGCGAGTATAAGTAAATACATATATGTATGTTTTATACAGAACCTGATTGTACGTTGTGTTGTATGTTTTGTCCAAAACACAGTAACCCTAATTTCGTAAAATGACGAGTATACGTATTTTCAAAAAACGAACACTAGAACGATTTTAAGAATGTGAACCTTAATTGTTGTCTGTGTTATTCTAATATGAATAACTACGAGTCAGGTTTGAATATTGTTAGGTAAGAAATTAGTATCGAGGATATGTCAAGCATACCTAGACGTCTAACGTAGGGTATTTCGACCCTGTAGGTTATAGTCGGGAACTTGAAAGTGGACGATGGACTAAAGATAACCTAGTGGTCAATCGACGAGCTCCGTAGAGTTCCAACAGGAAGACCTGAGTGTCGAAATCGAATCCAATGGGATCTAGTGATTGGACGTTAGAGCCTGAGCAGCAAAGTCGGCTCAGAGTTGATCAATAATAGTTGTAAAGCCTTGTAAGGCAAGTATTTCTAAACTTTTCTTCGAGATGTATTACTAATGTTTTTGAACTGTTTCATAACATGTCGCTATTATTCAAAATAACTCTTGTTTACATTGCAAGTGCATTAAACTATTTACCCTTGAATCCCTGATTTTTCTTGATCTTGAGCCGTAAGCCTTGTTCTTTGTAAACCATCCTTTGTTGATCCTCAGACACCAAACCACACAAATATGATACTATTTCCCAAATGTTTAACTACCAAACACCAAACACCAGAAGAAAATGGTTTGAAAACACAGAAACTTTTATACCCCAATCATTCTTAGTAACATCAAAGAACCATATCCTGAAAAATCATTACTGGTTTAATACCTGACCTTTGTAAAAACTGAAAACCGTTTCTTATACATACCCTGATATACCCTTGAGATATCCATGAGTTTTTTTTTATGTTTTTATGCAAATTTTTAACCATCATCGGTTATGATCTTGTTTTATTGAATCATATTGTTATCATATTGAACTGCTTTAGGATTGGATAGTTTTTATATATGTGGACCAGATTCGTGGTCAGACCATACCAATGGTCAAGTTAGGCCAATGTGCGCCTTGGATCCAGTAATTAGAGCAGTGTTGTGTGCTTGCTCGAGGTTAGTGCGTGACTGATCAGCAGCCTAACCTTGGTTTTTTTTAAACTGAAAATGAATATCCAATTCTAATGATGAGCTAAAAAGCAACTTGATTCTTTTGAATCATCTCATTTAATCATTGTTTAACCTCAGTTATCACTATTATGACTTGCTGAGCTAGTTAGCTCACCCTTGCGATTCTTTTATATATTTTACAGTTAAAAAGAATGTGGGTGATTGTGAAGTTCATCAGTCCAAAGTGCGGGCTAATGTTCCAGTGAGTTGAATCAAGCTAGCAGAAGCTTCATGCGGTATAGAGATAGTCAGATTGTAAGAATGATTGTATTATCAATTGTAAGTTAAATTAGTTGGGATCTGGTACGTTGTAATAAAAGTTAAGGTTATGGCTTATTTTCATACTTTAACCTGTTGCGATCCGTGATTTTGTGAAGCAGGGTCATTATAAATAATATTTCTTATAGAGGTGTATGTATATTGTGTGTGGTATGGACCCCAAACTCCTGACCCGGGTTTGGAGGGCGCCACAGGTTTGGTATCAGAGCTACAGGTTATAAGTCACTGAAACAAGCCTAGATTGTCGGGATTGGGTAGAGGGTTAGGATTATGAATAGGAAATATAAAGATAAGACGTTGTGAGGTCGAGTGTGATGGTATAGTAGGTCTCCGACATAATTCGTATTGTGATTCAGGATTCTCAGCTTGTGACGTGATTTTCAGACAACAGCAAAGGTAGATCCTGATTTTCCGGTGTCATTTGATCTTTTGGAGCTTTCCGTTCGAGGATCGTCATCTTCTCTCAGATTGGATTTGCACCTTGTTCCTCCATCAGTATTAATGGCATTACCTTCCGTTATGACAGTTGCACCTCTTCAAGCTATTATACGCTATTCTTCTACCTTTTAATACGAGACTACCTATTCGAGAACCTCCCTCTATTTAATTTTATTTTATTGGACATTCGGGTGTGAGTATATTTCTTTAGTTTACCCTACATCCTGTTCTATACCCCCAGTTTAAAACTTGTCCTATGAAGCGATTGTACCTATGAGGGTGGATTCGAGAGTTACAGTATATGGTGAGCGCTTGAGATATAAAAAAAGGTGAGAAGAAGTTTAGAGAAAAGATTTAAGTGTTTCAGAGGATAGCTGTTATCGGGTTAAAAGAAGTCATTAGTGACTAAGCCACCCGTGAATAATTATGGAATAAATTAGATGAATTTTGAAAGAGTTAGAGAGAAAGGTATAAACCTGGGATTTTATAACGACCCGTCTATTTTTGAATTATTTAAATATGTAATTATGGAAGTGTTAAATAAATAAAGTATGTGTATAGTTGTTGTCAGCTCGATGTTGTTTTATTATTATTTATGTGTGATTCATGGTGTACAAGGTGGTTCGTGTAGTTAATTATTGAGTATATTGAATTATTTGCACTTTTAAAAGTGAATTCAGTGCAAATTTATTTGCATAAATATTTGGAATGTCTCTAACATTGTTTTTATGATTTTATAATTACAATAATTATTTTTAGGACTTTATAAAATTGACAAATCAATATTTTATTAATTATTTATCTTTAAATGATTTTCTGAATGCTTTTATTTGTAAAATCCATATTTAATTCTAGAATTCTTCAAAAATTATGAAACTCGTATTTATTTAAGTTTGGAATATTCCGAGAATTTTGAAATTATTTTGGTAATTTTTGGGATTAATTTTACGCGCTCGTTGTTTCGCTTCATTGATAAAAGCGGATATAAAGTGCATTTTAAAAATCATTTTAAAATTTCAAAATTCATATTTTTATTAACTTCGGGATATTTGTAATATTTTAAGACTATTTTCATGATTTTCTGAATATGTTTTAAGTACACCTCAGTTCGTTAAATGTGAAATACGGGTATATACTGCGTTTCAGAAATTATTTTTAAATTATAAAACCTATGTTTTTATAAACTCCGGGATAGTTATGATATTTTAAAACTATTTTCGTAATTTTCGGGGGCTGTTTTATTCGCACCTTGATTCGTTAATTTTAAAATTTTCGGGGCAAAGCGTTGCAGCAGGACACGTGTTGGTTTCTCATTAATTCGATTGATACGTGGCAGTAGCAGCATTATTCAGAAAAAAAAATAAACAGGGGATGTAACCCCTGTTCTTCACCCGTCTCTTTCTCTCGACAATCTATTGTCTGTCTCTCTAAAATCTCGCAATCTCTCGCTCTTTCCTCTCTATAATTATCGAGCCATCACTCTCTTTTTCTAGCCGGGTTTTCCCTGCGATTCCCCTGTTTCTTCCGACTTCTTCCTATTCCTGCCGCCGATTAGCTTTCCGGCCGCCGCCCTCTTTCCTTCTGTTCCGTTCTCCGGTGAATACATCAGTTGTTGCTGTGTTTACATATATATATATGTATATCTATGTGTATGTCTGTGCGTTGTGTGTGTGGATTCGGGTGTGTTACACACCCTGTTGTTCTCGATACCATCCTGCTTGCTGTTGTTGCCGGAATGTTTCTGACTTTACGGCTGTTGTTGTGTTCTTTTCCGGTTGCATGCGCGTGGGCGCGTGTTATTGTGTGAATCGGGGCTGTTAGTAATATTTTACTAATGATTTATTAATTTTGCTGCAGGAAACAATTTGAATAATATTCGTGAAATTAAATAATTGTTTTGTGGACGAAATTATTGATTAATCGGTAGAATTTATTTGGAAACCCGACGTGTATCGGGCACCAATAAATTTTACCGCCGTCGGCGATGAGCCTCGGCGAGCCGACGGTGGACAATGATGATATATATCTGAGTCCTAATATTTTAAAAGAAATAAATGTAAAAACGCGAATAATAATAAATAGTTGGTTTAAATCAGTGGTTGGGATTTGTGGAATTGGAATGTGATTGGATAATTGTTACGATTATTGTGTTTGGGATTTGACGTCGATTGATGTTTCGATGGGTAGTCCGATAAACAAAGGGGACGCTGCCCGATTTTCGGAAAATCGAACTACGGAAATACGGGAGCGTATCCGAGGATTATCGGGACGTCGAGCAAGTATAAGTATATACATAAACGTAAGTTTTATACAAAACCTGAATTGTACATCGTAGTGGAAAGTTTTGCCAAAACCAATAACCCTAATTTCATATGATAACAAGTATACGTACTTTCTGAAAACAAACACCGAATCGATTTTCGAGAACGTGAACCCTAACTGATGCCGGTATTACAATATTGTATGTGAATGATTATAGTAAATACCTTAGGCGTTAAAGTATTAAAAGATGTGAGAGAAACTTAATTGTTTATCTCAAAGTTTTGTTTATAAGATAAATTACCCTGCTGAATTGACAAGATTGTGATTAAAGGACTAGCAAGTTAAGAACGTGTAATTGTTAAATAAGTGAGTACCAATGGTATAATTAAGATTTCTGACAATAAGTTGTGCATAATCGATATCCTCGAAGATAAGAAGATTTGATATTGTTCTAAGGAATGGATTGACTACTAAAGTGTGGTGTCCAGACAGACCGTTGTGACGAAAAGATAATACTGAGGATGCCAAATGAGAAGATGAGGAGGTTCAGAAGATAAAAGAAGGTAAAGAATTTGTTAATTATGATTATGATGATCAAACTATGAGCATTATGGTGATTACGGGATACATAAAAGTCAGAAGCAAATAAAATTTGAAGATTTAATAGCAATTAAGGAATTTCAAGATATGTTTTAGATGAGTTATCAATATTTCTTCCAGATAGAGAAAGGAAGCTCGTGATTAACTTAACACCTGAGACGAAGCCAGTGATTATGGCCTTACATAAAATGGCACCAGTTAGAACGAGGAAGTTAGCAAAGTGGATGTAAGAAATGCTAGAAGAAGAAGCAATTAAACCCAGTGTATCACATGAAGTGTACCAGTACTATTTGTTAATAAGAAAATGGAAGTATGAGATTATGCGTCAACTAAAGCCAGCTCAACAAATTTACTATCAAGAGTAAGTATCTGTTACCTCGAACTACTGATTTGTTGATCAAACAGAAGGAGCAAAGTATTTTCTAAAATTGATTTAAGATTTGGGGTGTTACCAATTGGAGATTGAACCTATGGACATAATCTTTAAGGAATATATGGATAAGTTGTATTTGTGTTATTTAAAGTCAATAGAGGACCATGCGAAGTATTTAATGACAACGGAGGAGTCGGAGAAGAAAGAAGTTGTATGTAAAGTTGCAAGGTGAAAGTTTTGATGATAGAAAGTGTAAATAATTAGTGAGGAGGAGATTAGAGGAGATCCAGTAGAAATTAAAATCACCATGAATAAAGAAAGGTCAAAAGCACCAACAAAAGTAAGAAGTTTTACCATGGACCGGCTATATGAAAATTTGTACAAGGTTTCTTGAAAGTTGCAATGCCTTTGATGAAACTAATTAGGAAAAGCAATAAGTAAGTATGAAACAAAGAAGGGTGAAGAAAGTTTTGTAGAGTTAAATGAA
Source organism: Apium graveolens (assembly GCF_009905375.1). NCBI lineage: Eukaryota > Viridiplantae > Streptophyta > Magnoliopsida > Apiales > Apiaceae > Apium > Apium graveolens. The sequence goes on along the minus strand of NC_133657.1, from coordinate 128,837,660 downwards.
AGAATGGTTATAGTACCTGCTATATCACTTTGAAGATATCAAGGAGATTTGGTAGTTTATAGTGATGATTCTCATCAGGGAGTAGGATGTGTGTTGATGCGGTATAATAAAGTTATTGTATATGCACCCAGACAACCGAAATCTTATGAGCAGAAGTATCCTACTCATCATTAGGGCTAACAGTAATAATCATGATATGTAAGGAGAAAGGTGTAAGATTTATACAGACCATAAGAGTTTAAAGTAAGTATTCACGCGAAAAACAAATGTAGTGGCAAGCGATAAACAAAAAGGAGAGAATGAACATAGAGACTACATCAGAAGGATTAACTATAGGATTATCGAAGTTGGAATTGGAAGCTAAAGTTCATAATCCAAAAGGAAGAAAGATGAGTAGTGTAACCTTTCAGTTGAAGTTGTGAAGGGAAAGATAGAATGTCAAGAGAAGATAATGGATCAAGATGTTAGTAGTTAGAAAAAGGAAATTCATGCGCCCAGGAGGACGATCACGATGTCTCCAGATTTTCTTCCAGCACTTGGATACTACGAGTAGAAGAATTAAGAAATGAGATCCCACCGGGAATTCACAATATTAAGTATTTAATTATTGAAGAAACGCCAAAATATATGGAAATTTAAGGAAAAATAGGGATAACCAAGTATAAGAAGGAAATTTCAAGATAGATCAGGAGGTGTTGGACAGGTCCAAGAGTTAAGACGAAGTATTGGAACGCCTAGTGGATAAAGCAGATCCAGGAAGTGACTTTACAAGAGGCGAATTGTAAAATGTATCAGTGGTGTTGTTAGCAAAAAGGAATGAAATTATGAAATTATGTATTGATTAGCAGGAGTTCAATAAAACAACGAATAAGAATAAGTGACCCCTATAAAGATTGATTACCTATGAAACCTAATCCAAGAAGTGTGTTTTGTCTCAAGAATTAACTTAAGATCTGACCTGAGAACATATCAGAAATTACGATTAAAGTGAATTAAGAACATTGCAAACCCTAGCGATATTATGTGAAATAACAAGTAAATCAATTGTCTATAAGGAATTAAGGGACATGGTGTATAAGGATTATTTGGATAAGCAAACTGTATTTTGATAACATCCTCAGTTACTCAAGGAATAAGAAGGTCTGCGTGGAATGCCCAAGGATTTCTCTCCAAAGATCAGAAGGAGAGCAACTATACAGTAAGTCTTCAAGAATGAAATTTTGACTAAGGTCAATAAAAGATTCTGAATTAACCATTAACAACTACCTAAGTAAAGCTATATGGTAATAGATGCCTTATGCTGACAGAAAGGATTGGATGTAATTAAGACCACCGAGGAGTTAGTAGATGAATTGGAAACAGTGAAATTTGAAGTTCAAATACTTAAAGGTGATAATACGTGAATATATGAGATTACTTTTCAGCCTTAACTAATAAAAAGGAGTAAGAAATGTTTAAATATTTGGAAACCAAGTTGAAAACGAGCACCGCCTATCATCCTAAAACGGAGAGTCAAAGTACGGAGGTGATTTAAGAAATGTAAGATAGGTTGAAAAGTTGAGTTTTAAGGAAACACGGGAATGAATCGTTATCATCGATGTCAGCTTTGGAATGTTACTTTATCAAGATTTATGTGAACGCAAGTGTAGATCCTTATTTTTATTGAGATAAAGTGAGAGAAAGAAAGTTGTCAAATTCTAAGTTAATTCAGCGCACCAAGGGCATAGTGATATTGAGTTAAGCAGTTCGGAGTAGACAAAGAAAGAAGGCGGAATTATATCGAGAAAGTATGAGTATAGAAATAGGGCCAGTAATGTTAGTATAAGTTTTATCTTGAAAGAGATTGGATAAGTTTGGGTAGAAGTGACAAGCTAAGTCCTAAAATTTGTGAACCATTCGAGGTATTGATAAAAATAGATAAAGTTGTTCATAAATAATATAACCGTTACACCCATGTGTACACCTATTGTATTTTACCTGTTAATGTTAAAGCGATAAGTATTTGGTTTGAATTAAGTGATCGATCAGGAGCCAATGGGCTCTTGTCCAACTTTGTTCTACATATAATGATCGATCCAAATTCTTGATCGTCAAAGGCAAGTCCTTGGAAATGAGTGCATACCTATTGTGAGTACGTTTGAACCCTCGAATAGAAGGGTCTACTTAGAAATTAGAGTTAGATATGCTTGACAAATATCCTCACTTGTGTAACTAGACCAGATTCTGAGGACATAATCTTTTTAAGGGGGAAAGGATATAACGACCCGTCTATTTTTGAATTATTTAAATATGTAATTATGGAAGTGTTAAATAAATAAAGTATGTGTATAGTTGTTGTCAGCTCGATGTTGTTTTATTATTATTTATGTATGATTTATGGTGTACAAGGTGGTTCGTGTAGTTAATTATTGAGTATATTGAATTATTTGCACTTTTAAAAGTGAATTCAGTGCAAATTTATTTGCATAAATATTTGGAATGTCTCTAACATTGTTTTTGTGATTTTATAATTACAATAATTATTTTTAGGACTTTATAAAATTGAGAAATCAATATTTTATTAATTATTTATCTTTAAATGATTTTCTGAATGCTTTTATTTGTAAAATCCATATTTAATTCTAGAATTCTTCAAAAATTATGAAACTCGTATTTATTTAAGTTTGGAATATTCCGAGAATTTTGAAATTATTTTGGTAATTTTTGGGATTAATTTTATGCGCTCGTTGTTTTGCTTCATTGATAAAAGAGGATATAAAGTGCATTTTAAAAATCATTTTAAAATTTCAAAATTCATGTTTTCATTAACTTCGGGATATTTGTAATATTTTAAGACTATTTTCATGATTTTCTGAATCTGTTTTAAGTACACCTCAGTTCGTTAAATGTGAAATATGGGTATATACTGCGTTTCAGAAATTATTTTTAAATTATGAAACCTATGTTTTTATAAACTCCGGTATAGTTATGATATTTTAAAACTATTTTCGTAATTTTCGGGGGCTGTTTTATTCGCACATTGATTCGTTAATTTTAAAATTTTCGGGGCAAAGCGTTGCAGCAGGACACGTGTTGGTTTCTCATTAATTCGATTGATACGTGGCAGTAGCAGCATTATTCAGAAAAAAAAATAAACAGGGGATGTAACCCCTGTTCTTCACCCCGTCTCTTTCTCTCAACAATCTATTGTCTCTCTCTCTAAAATCTCTCAATCTCTCGCTCTTTCCTCTCTATAATTATCGAGCCATCACTCTCTTTTTCTAGCCGAGTTTTCCCTGCGATTCCCCTGTTTCTTCCGACTTCTTCCTATTCCTGCCGCCGATTAGCTTTCTGGCCGCCGCCCTCTTTCCTTCTGTTCCGTTCTCCGGTGAATACATCAGTTGTTTATGTGTTTACATATATATATATATGTATATCTCTGTGTATGTCTGTGCGTTGTGTGTGTGGATTCGGGTGTGTTACACACCCTGTTGTTCTCGATACCATCCTGCTTGCTGTTGTTGCCGGAATTTTTCTGACTTTACGGCTGTTGTTGTGTTCTTTTCCGGTTGCATGCGCGTGGGCGCGTGTTATTGTGTGAATCGGGGCTGTTAGTAATATTTTACTAATGATTTATTAATTTTGCTGCAGGAAACAATTTGAATAATATTCGTGAAATTAAATAATTGTTTTGTGGACGAAATTATTGATTAATCGGTAGAATTTATTTGGAAACCCGACGTGTATCGGGCACCAATAAATTTTACCGCCGTCGGCGATGAGCCTCGGCGAGCCGACGGTGGACAATGATGATATATATCTGAGTCCTAATATTTTAAAAGAAATAAATGTAAAAACGCTAATAATAATAAATAGTTGGTTTAAATCAGTGGTTGGGATTTGTGGAATTGGAATGTGATTGGATAATTGTTACGATTATTGTGTTTGGGATTTGACGTCGATTGATGTTTCGACGGGTAGTCCGATAAACAAAGGGGACGCTGCCCGATTTTCAGAAAATCGAACTACGGAAATACGGGAGCGTATCCGAGGATTATCGGGACGTCGAGCAAGTATAAGTATATACATAAACGTAAGTTTTATACAAAACCTGAATTGTAAATCGTAGTGGAACGTTTTGCCAAAACCAATAACCCTAATTTCATATGATAACAAGTATACGTACTTTCTGAAAACAAACACCGAATCGATTTTCGAGAACGTGAACCCTAACTGATGCCGGTATTACAATATTGTATGTGTTATGAGTCGGATTTAAATATCATTGGGTAAGAATTAGTATCGAGGATATGTCAAGCATACCTAGACGTCTAACGTAGGGTATTTCGACCATGTAGGTTATAGTTGGGAACCTGAAAGTGGACGATGGACTAAAGATAACCTAGTGGTCAGTCGACGAGCTCCGTAGAGTTCCAACAGGAAGACCTGAGTGTCGAAAATCGAATCCAATGGGATCTAGTGGTTGGACGTTAGAGCCTGAGCAGCAAAGTCGGCTCAAAATTGATCGGTAATAGTTGTAAAGCCTTGTAAGGCAAGTATTTCTGAACTTTTCTTCAAGATATATTACAAATGTTTTCGAACTATTTCATAACATATGGCTATTATCAAACATAACTCCTGTTTTATAATTCAAGTGCTTTAAACTGTTTAACCTTGCACCCTGATTTTCTTGATTTTGAGCCATAAGCCTTACTTTTTGTAAATCATCTTTTGTTGATCCTCAGACATCAACCCACACAGATATGATACTACTCCCCAAATGTTTAACTACCAAACACCAAACACTGGAAGAAAATTGTTTGAAAACACAGAAACTTTTATAATCCAACCATTCCTTATAACATCAAAGAACTATACCTCGAAAAATCACTATTTGTCTAATACCTGATTCTTTTACAGATTGAAAACCGTTTTTTTACATACCCTGATATACCCTTGTGATATCCATGAGTTTCCTTACATTTTATTCAAATGTTTAATCATTATTGATTATGATCTTGTGTTATCGAATTATATTGTTTTTCATATTGAACTGCTTTAGGATTGGATAGTTTTTATATATGTGGACAAAATTCGTGGTCAGACCATACCAATGGTCAAGTTAGGCCAATGAGTGCCTTGGATCCAGTATTTAGAGCAGTGCTGTGTGCTTGCTCGGGGTTAGTGCGTGACTGATCAGCAGCCTAACCTTGGTTTTAAAACTTAAAATGAATATCCAATTCTAGTGATTAGTTAAAAAGAAACTTGATTCCTTTGAATCATCTCATTTGATCATTGTTTAACCTCAGTTATCGTTATCATGACTTGCTGAGCTAGTTAGCTCACCCTTGCGATTCTTTTATATATTTTACAGTTGAAAAGAATATGGATGATAGTGAAGTTCCTCAGTCCAAAGTGCGGGCTAAGGTTTCAGTCGAGTTTGATCGAGCTAGCAGAAGTTTCATGCGGTAAAGAGATAGTCAAATTGTAAGAATGATTTTATTATCAATTGTAAGTTAAATTAGTTGGGATTTGGTACGATGTAATAATTAAGGTTGTAGCTTGTTTTCATACTTTAACCTGTTGCGATCCGTGGTTTTGTGAAGCAGGGTCATTATAAATAATATTTCTTATACAGGTTGATATATTGTGTTTGTGTTGTGGACCCCAAACTTCTGACCCGGGTTTGGAGGACGCCACAGGTTGGTATCAGAGCTACAGGTTATAAGTCACTGAAATAAGCCTAGATTGTTGGGATTGGGTAGAGGGTTAGGATTAAGATTAGGATATAGAAAGCTAAGACGTCGTAAGGATGAGTTTGACTATATAGTAGGTCTCCGGCACAGTTCGTGTTGTGATTCGGGAATTCTCAGCTTGCAATGTGATTTCTAGACAACGGCAATGGCAGATCCTGATTTCCCGATGTCATTTGATCGTTTGGAGCTTTCCGTTCGAGGATTGTCATCTTCTCTCAGATTGGATTTGCACCTTATTCCTTCACCAGTATTAATGGCACTACCTTCTGTTATGATGGTTGCACTTCTTCAAGCTATCCTACGCTACTTTTCCATCTTTTGATATGAGATTACCTATTTAAGAACCTCCATCTGTTTATTCTTGTTTCACTGGACATTCGACTGTGAGCGTATCTCTTTAGTCTACCCTACATCCTGTTTTATACCCCCAGTTTAGAACTTGTCCTATGAAGCGATTGTATCTACGAGGATGGATTCGAGAGCTACAATAAATGGTGAGCGCTTGAGTTATAAATAAAGGTGAGACGAAGTTTAGAGAAGAGATTTAAGTGTTTCAGAGGATAACTGTTATCGGGTTAAAAGAAGCCCTTAGTGACTAAGCCACCCGTGAATAAGTATGGGATGAACTAGATGAATTTTGAAAGAATAAGAGAGAAAAGTATAAACTTGGGATTTTTGTGAAATCAAATGATGATGATATGATAAATGCGATATGTAAAGTAGTAATGTGATGTGATACGAGCAAATTTTGTTCTATGAAATAGATTTATTGACTATTGGATAGCCTGTTTTACTTAACTACTGCAACGGTAATGTCATGAGTATTACCAGTATGAAAGCTTTGATATGAAGCTACGAATAAGATAACATGCAACGACAATTGAAGTTTTCATCGATTAAGAAAAGTAAATGGACACGATAAAGGAGAAAAGGTAGATTGGAGTGAACGAACTTTTATGTGATTGTTTCTTTAATATGGTACCTTGTTATAGGTAAGAAGGATAACAACCAACTCATATAGTAAGGACAACCAGATTTGTGATTTTCAAATTTTTAAACAAGTTTTCGAAAAAAAAAGATTCTCCTTTACAAATTTCTAAAAGCCTTCTCGAATAAAATGATTTTTAAACATTGGTTGTCAAGTTACTATTTGAGTTTCTTGTTTGTTAGAAAGCCCGGATTACCTGGAAGGATGCTGTTTCAGACTTAGTATTGCTAATTTCGAGAACAAAGTAACCTATGATTATAAAGAAGTTGATTATTCCTAACAGTAAAGTGCAAGTATTGTTTGATAAAATTTACAACAGAATCAGCGTACGGAGTAATTATACATTCAATTACTAGGACTATCAGAGTTCGAAGAATTTATTGATTTAACAGAAGCCGGAGTGTAATCGAAGAAGATTGGAAAGATTTCCAGACCTCTCTAAAAGCAGAATATTATTAACAAAAGGATCGCTATGTCGAATAGTATGTGGTTATTCTAAATTAAAAGAGGAACCTTGAATTTACCTGGTAGGAAGCCATTATGATCGAATGAGCTCGAAAGATGAATATAAATGAATGTGGATGGTGACCAATGGTATCATTCTTGTCTTCAATATTACCATGTATATTCCCTTTTAATTCCTAAAAATGTATGAACTTCTTTTCTTAATTCTTTATAATGATATTAAAAAGGAGGATATTCCATTCCTTTCAAATTTATTTGCTTCCCTCAAGTTTTGCTTTCTGGTTGGGACAAACAGTGTTATGGTGAGACACTTTGTCAGAATGATGAAGAGTCGGGTGGGACGCCACCTAATCATGTGTTGTATGCCATATGATACGAAAGACTGATCATCTTAAGTATCAATGTGGTTGTCTCATCCATATTCAAATCCTTACTTCTTCTTTCTTTTCAACTCTAATTTTTGTTGAATTTTTGAATCCTTCTAGTCGTTTCGTTGTACTGTCGTTCTTTGCAAGAGGTTTTCAAGCAGAAATTAACGTATCCTTAATCAGGCGGACGAAATTCCATCTACCTCCTATGCATGGAAAGGAAACATGGGCACATGACGAGGATTGCAAATCACTAGCCCCAGTAAAAGCGTCCACTAAGAGTCAAGGGAATCTACTCCAATAAGGAATACCTTTCCAAGAACGATAGTTTATGAATTGTCTGTGAAATAGGTTATTCAGAATATGTATGCGGTGATGTGAATGATTATAGTAAATACCTTAGGCGTTAAAGTATTAAAAGATGTGAGAGAAACTTAATTGTTTATCTCAAAGTTTTGTTTATAAGATAAATTACCCTGCTGAATTGACAAGATTGTGATTAAAGGACTAGCAAGTCAAGAACGTGTAATTGTTAAATAAGTGAGTACCAATGGTATAATTGAGATTTCTGACAATAAGTTGTGCAGAATCGATATCCTGGAAGATAAGAAGATTTGATATTGTTCTAAGGAATGGATTGACTACTAAAGTGTGGTGTCCAGACAGACCGTTGTGATGAAAAGATAATTCTGAGGATGCCAAATGAGAAGATGAGGAGGTTCAGAAGATAAAAGAAGGTAAAGAATTTGTTAATTATGATTATGATGATCAAACTATGAGCATTATGGTGATTACGGGATACATAAAAGTCAGAAGCAAATAAAATTTGAAGATTTAATAGCAATTAAGGAATTTAAAGATATGTTTTAGATGAGTTATCAATATTTCTTCCAGATAGAGAAAGGAAGCTCGTGATTAACTTAACACCTGAGACGAAGCCAGTGATTACGGCCTTACATAAAATGGCACCAGTTAGAACGAGGAAGTTAGCAAAGCGGATGTAAGAAATGCTAGAAGAAGAAGCAATTAAACCCAGTGTATACCATGAAGTGTACCAGTACTATTTGTTAATAAGAAAATGGAAGTATGAGATTATGCGTCAACTAAAGCCAGCTCAACAAATTTACTATCAAGAGTAAGTATCTGTTACCTCGAACTACTGATTTGTTGATCAAACAGAAGGAGCAAAGTATTTTCTAAAATTGATTTAAGATTTGGGGTGTTACCAATTGGAGATTGAACCTATGGACATAATCTTTAAGGAATATCTGGATAAGTTGTATTTGTGTTATTTAAAGTCAATAGAGGACCATGCGAAGTATTTAATGACAACAGAGGAGTCGGAGAAGAAAGAAGTTGTATGTAAAGTTGCAAGGTGAAAGTTTTGATGATAGAAAATGTAAATAATTAGTGAGGAGGAGATTAGAGGAGAACCAGTAGAAATTAAAGTCACCATGAATAAAGAAAGGTCAAAAGCACCAACAAAAGTAAGAAGTTTTACCATGGACCGGCTATATGAAAATTTGTACAAGGTTTCTTGAAAGTTGCAATGCCTTTGATGAAACTAATTAGGAAAAGCAATAAGTAAGTATGAAATAAAGAAGGGTGAAGAAAGTTTTGTAGAGTTAAATGAAAGAATGGTTATAGTACCTGCTATATCACTTTGAAGATATCAAGGAGATTTGGTAGTTTATAGTGATGCTTCTCATCAGGGAGTAGGATGTGTGTTGATGCGGTATAATAAAGTTATTGTATATGCACCCAGACAACCGAAATCTTATGAGCAGAAGTATCCTACTCATCATTAGGGCTAACAGTAATAATATTTGTTTTGAAAAATGGGGAGACATGATATGTAAGGAGAAAGGTGTAAGATTTATACAGACCATAAGAGTTTAAAGTAAGTATTCATGCGAAAAACAAATGTAGTGGCAAGCGATAAACAAAAAGGAGAGAAAGAACATAGAGACTACATCAGAAGGATTAACTATAGGATTCTCGAAGTTGGAATTGGAAGCTAAAGTTCATAATCCAAAAGGAAGAAAGATGAATAGTGTAACCTTTCAGTTGAAGTTGTGAAGGGAAAGATAGAATGTCAAGAGAAGATAATGGATCAAGATGTTAGTAGTTAGAAAAAGGAAATTTATGCGCCCAGGAGGACGATCACGATGTCTCCAGATTTTCTTCCAGCACTTGGATACTACGAGTAGAAGAATTAAGAAATGAGATCCCACCGGGAATTCACAATATTAAGTATTTAATTATTGAAGAAACGCCAAAATATATGGAAATTTAAGGAAAAATAGGGATAACCAAGTATAAGAAGGAAATTTCAAGATAGATCAGGAGGTGTTGGACAGGTCCAAGAGTTAAGACGAAGTATTGGAACGCCTAGTGGATAAAGCAGATCCAGGAAGTGACTTTACAAGAGGCGAATTGTAAAATGTATCAATGGTGTTGTTAGCAAAAAGGAATAAAATTATGAAATTATGTATTGATTAGCAGGAGTTCAATAAAACAACGAATAAGAATAAGTGACCCCTATAAAGATTGATTACCTATGAAACCTAATCCAAGAAGTGTGTTATGTCTCGAGAATTAACTTAAGATCTGACCTGAGAACATATCAGAAATTACGATTAAAGTGAATTAAGAACATTGCAAACCCTAGCGATATTATGTGAAATAACAAGTAAATCAATTATCTATAAGGAATTAAGGGACATGGTGTATAAGGATTATTTGGATAAGCAAACTGTATTTATTGATAACATCCTCAGTTACTCATGGAATAAGAAGGTCTGCGTGGAATGCCCAAGGATTTCTCTCCAAAGATCAGAAGGAGAGCAACTATACAATAAGTCTTCAAGAATGAAATTTTGACTAAGGTCAACAAAAGATTCTGAATTAACCATTAACAACTACCTAAGTAAAGCTATATGGTAATAGATGCCTTATGCTGACAGAAAGGATTGGATGTAATTAAGACCACCGAGGAGTTAGTAGACGAATTGGAAACAGTGAAATTTGAAGTTCAAATACTTAAAGGTGATAATACGTGAATATATGAGATTACTTTTCAGCCTTAACTAATAAAAAGGAGTAAGAAATGTTTAAATATTTGGAAACCAAGTTGAAAATGAGCACCGCCTATCATCCTAAAACGGAGAGTCAAAGTACGGAGGTTATTTAAGAAATGTAAGATAGGTTGAAAAGTTGAGTTTTAAGGAAACACGGGAATGAATCGTTATCATCGATGTCAGCTTTGGAATGTTACTTTATCAAGATTTATGTGAACGCAAGTGTAGAACCTTATTTTTATTGAGATAAAGTGAGAGAAAGAAAGTTGTCAAATTCTAAGTTAATTCAGCACACCAAGGGCATAGTGATATTGAGTGAAGCAGTTCGGAGTAGACAAAGAAAGAAGGCGGAATTGTATCGAGAAAGTATGAGTATAGAAATAGGGCCAGTAATGTTAGTATAAGTTTTATCTTGAAAGAGATTGGATAAGTTTGGGTAGAAGTGACAAGCTAAGTCCTAAAATTTGTGAACCATTCGAGGTATTGAGAAAAATAGATAAAGTTGTTCATAAATAATATAACTGTTACACCCATGTGTACACCTATTGTATTTTACCTGTTAATGTTAAAGCGATAAGTATTTGGTTTGAATTAAGTGATCGATCAGGAGCCAATGGGCTCTTGTCCAAGTTTGTTCTACATATAATGATCGATCCAAATTCTTGATCGTCAAAGGCAAGTCCTTGGAAATGAGTGCATACCTATTGTGAGTACGTTTGAATCCTCGAATAGAAGGGTCTACTTAGAAATTAGAGTTAGATACGCTTGACAAATATCCTCACTTGTGTAACTAGACCAGATTCTGAGGACAGAATCTTTTTAAGGGGGAAAGGATATAACGACCCGTCTATTTTTGAATTATTTAAATATGTAATTATGGAAGTGTTAAATAAATAAAGTATGTGTATAGTTGTTGTCAGCTCAATGTTGTTTTATTATTATTTATGTTTGATTTATGGTGTACAAGGTGGTTCGTGTAGTTAAATATTGAGTATATTGAATTATTTCACTTTTAAAAGTGAATTCAGTGCAAATTTATTTGCATAAATATTTGGAATGTCTCTAACATTTTTTTTATGATTTTATAATTACAATAATTATTTTTAGGACTTTATAAAATTGAGAAATCAATATTTTATTAATTATTTATCTTTAAATGATTTTCTGAATGCTTTTATTTGTAAAATCCATATTTAATTCTACAATTCTTCAAAAATTATGAAACTCATATTTATTTAAGTTTGGAATATTCCGAGAATTTAGAAATTATTTTTGTAATTTTTGGGATTAATTTTATGCGCTCGTTGTTTCGCTTCATTGATAAAAGCGGATATAAAGTGTATTTTAAAAATTATTTTAAAATTTCAAAATTCATGTTTTTATTAACTTCGGGATATTTGTAATATTTTAAGACTATTTTCATGATTTTCTGAATATGTTTTAAGTACACCTCAGTTCGCTAAATGTGAAATACGGGTATATACTGCGTTTCAGAAATTATTTTTAAATTATGAAACCTATGTTTTTATAAACTCCGGGATAGTTATGATATTTTAAAACTATTTTCATAATTTTCGGGGGCTGTTTTATTCGCACCTTGATTCGTTAATTTTAAAATTTTCGGGGCAAAGCGTTGCAGCAGGACACGTGTTGGTTTCTCATTAATTCGATTGATACGTGGCAGTAGCAGCATTATTCAGAAAAAAAAAATAAACAGGGGATGTAACCCCTGTTCTTCACCCCGTCTCTTTCTCTCAACAATCTATTGTCTCTCTCTCTAAAATCTCTCAATCTCTCGCTCTTTCCTCTCTATAATTATCGAGCCATCACTCTCTTTTTCTAGCCGGGTTTTCCCTGCGATTCCCCTGTTTCTTCCGAATTCTTCCTATTCCTGCCACCGATTAGCTTTCCGGCCGCCGCCCTCTTTCCTTCTGTTCCGTTCTCTGGTGAATACATCAGTTGTTTCTGTGTTTACATATATATATATATGTATATCTATGTGTATGTCTGTGCGTTGTGTGTGTGGATTCGGGTGTGTTACACACCCTGTTGTTCTCGATACCATCCTGCTTGCTGTTGTTGCCGGAATTTTTCTGACTTTACGGCTGTTGTTGTGTTCTTTTCTGGTTGCATGCACGTGGGCGCGTGTTATTGTGTGAATCGGGGCTGTTAGTAATATTTTACTAATGATTTATTAATTTTGCTGCAGGAAACAATTTGAATAATATTCGTGAAATTAAATAATTGTTTTGTGGACGAAATTATTGATTAATCGGTAGAATTTATTTGGAAACCCGACGTGTATCGGGCACCAATAAATTTTACCGCCGTCGGCGATGAGCCTCGGCGAGCCGACGGTGGACAATGATGATATATATCTGAGTCCTAATATTTTAAAAGAAATAAATGTAAAAACGCGAATAATAATAAATAGTTGGTTTAAATCAGTGGTTGGGATTTGTGGAATTGGAATGTGATTGGATAATTGTTACGATTATTGTGTTTGGGATTTGACGTCGATTGATGTTTCGACGGGTAGTCTGATAAACAAAGGGGACGCTGCCCGATTTTCGGAAAATCGAACTACGGAAATACGGGAGCGTATCTGAGGATTATGGGGATGTCGAGCAAGTATAAGTATATACATAAACGTAAGTTTTATACAAAACCTGAATTGTACATCGTAGTGGAACGTTTTGCCAAAACCAATAACCCTAATTTCATATGATAACAAGTATACGTACTTTCTGAAAACAAACACCGAATCGATTTTTGAGAACGTGAACCGTAACTGATGCCGGTATTACAATATTATATGTGTTATGAGTCGGATTTAAATATCATTGGGTAAGAATTAGTATCGAGGATATGTCAAGCATACCTAGACATCTAACGTAGGGTATTTCAACCATGTAGGTTATAGTCGGGAACCTGAAAGTGGACGATGGACTAAAGATAACCTAGTGGACAGTCGACGAGCTCCGTAGAGTTCCAACAGGAAGACCTGCGTGTCGAAAATCGAATCCAATGGGATCTAGTGGTTGGACGTTAGAGCCTGAGCAGCAAAGTCGGCAAAAAAATGATCAGTAATAGTTGTAAAGCCTTGTAAGGCAAGTATTTCTGAACTTTTCTTCAAGATATATTACCAATATTTTCGAACTATTTCATAACATGTGGCTATTATCAAACATAACTCCTGTTTTATAATACAAGTGCTTTAAACTGTTTAACCTTGTACCCTGATTTTCTTGATTTTGAGCCATAAGCCTTACTTTTTGTAAATCATCTTTTGTTGATCCTCAGACATCAACCCACACAGATATGATACTACTCCCCAAATGTTTAACTACCAAACACCAAACACTGGAAGAAAATTGTTTGAAAACACAGAAACTTTTATAATCCAACCATTCCTTATAACATCAAAGAACTATACCTCGAAAAATCACTATTTGTCTAATACCTGATTCTTTTACGGATTGAAAACCGTTTCTTTTACATACCCTAATATACCCTTGTGATATCCATGAGTTTCCTTACGTTTTATTCAAATGTTTAATCATTATTGATTATGATCTTGTGTTATCGAATTATATTATTTTTTATATTGAATTGCTTTAGGATTGGATAGTTTTTATATATGTGGACAAAATTCGTGGTCAGACCATACCAATGGTCAAGTTAGGCCAATGAGTGCCTTGGATCCAGTATTTAGAGCAGTGTTGTGTGCTTGCTCGGGGTTAGTGCGTGACTGATCAGCAGCCTAACCTTGGTTTTAAAACTTAAAATGAATATCCAATTCTAATGATTAGTTAAAAAGAAACTTGATTCCTTTGAATCATCTCATTTGATCATTGTTTAACCTCAGTTATCGTTATCATGACTTGCTGAGCTAGTTAGCTCACCCTTGCGATTCTTTTATATATTTTACAGTTGAAAAGAATATGGATGATAGTGAAGTTCCTCAGTCCAAAGTGCGGGCTAAGGTTCCAGTCGAGTTGGATCGAGCTAGCAGAAGTTTCATGCGGTAAAGAGATAGTCAAATTATAAGAATGATTTTATTATCAATTGTAAGTTAAATTAGTTGGGATTTGGTACGATGTAATAATTAAGGTTGTAGCTTGTTTTCATACTTTAACCTGTTGCGATCCGTGGTATTGTGAAGCAGGGTCATTATAAATAATATTTCTTATACAGGTTGATATATTGTGTTTGTGTTGTGGACCCCAAACTTCTAACATGGGTCTGGAGGACGCCACAGATTTTGTGAAATTAAATGATGATGATATGATAAATGCGATATATAAAGTAGTAATGTGATGTGATACGAGTAAACTTTGTTCTATGAAATAGACTTATTGACTATTGGATAGCCTGTTCTACTTGACTACTGTAACGATAATGTATGGGAGCCTTGACGTGAAGCTACGAGTAAGATAATGTGCGACAACAATTGAAGTTTCATCGATTAAGGAA
Source organism: Apium graveolens (assembly GCF_009905375.1). Taxonomy (NCBI): domain Eukaryota; kingdom Viridiplantae; phylum Streptophyta; class Magnoliopsida; order Apiales; family Apiaceae; genus Apium; species Apium graveolens. The sequence continues at coordinate 128,822,548 of NC_133657.1, read as the reverse complement.
GGTAAGTGGACTCGATATAGGAGAAAAGGTAGATCGAAGTGAACGAACCTTTATGTGATTGTTTCTTTAAAATTGGTACTCTGTTATAGGTCGGAAGGACAACAACCAACTCATATAGTAAGGACAACCAGATTTGTGATTTTCAAAATTTTTAACAAGTTTTCGAAGAAGATTTTCCTTACAAAATTTCCAAAAGCCTTTTTGAATAAAATAAGTTTTAAACCTTGGTTATCAAGTTACTACTTGAGTTTCTTGTTTGTTAAAAAGCCCGGATTACCTGGAAAAATGCTGTTTCAGACTTAGTATTGTTAATTCAGAGGACAAAGTGATCCGCGATTAGGAAGAAGTTGATTATTCCTAACAGTAAAGTGCAAGTATTGTTCGATAAAATTTACAACAGAATCAGCGTACGGAGTAACTATACATTCAATTACTAGGACTATCAGAGTTCGAAGAACTCATTGATTTAACAGAAGTCGGAGCGTGATCGAAGAAGATTGAAAAGATTTCCAGACCTCTCTAAAAGCAGAACATTATTAGCAAAAAGATCGTTATATCGAATGGTACGTGGTTATTCTAAATTAAAAGAGGAATCTCGAAGTTACCTGATGAGAACACCATTATGATTGAATGGTTAAGATATTATACGAGTAAGTGCGATGTTAAAGATGCAAAACTTAGCAAGTAAGAATTCATTATAATGCTTGGTTTGCGACGACATTTCAGCGGACTTTCTAAAGTTGTTATATGACGCAATCGGGATATGATCGAATAAGCTCGAAAAGTGAATACAAATGAAATATGAATGGTAATCAACGGTATCGTTCTTGTCTTGAATATTATAGCGTATATTCCTTCTCAATTCTTAAAAATGTATGAACTTCTTTTCTCAAATAAACTCTTTTCTATGATATCGAAAAGGAGGATATTCCATTCCTTTCAAATTTATTTTCTTTCCTCAAGTTTTGCTTTCTGATTGGGACAAACAGTGTTATGGTGAGACACTTTGTCAGAATGACGAAGAGTCGGGTGGGACGCCACCTAATCATGTGCTGTATGCCATATGGTATGAAAGACTGGCCATCTTAAGTACCAATATGGTTGTCTCATTCTTATCAAATCCTTGTTTCTTCTTTCTTTTCAACCTTCAATTTTGTTGAATTTTGAATCCTTCTAGTTGCTTCGTTGTACTGTCATTCTTTGCAAAAGGTTTTCAAGCAGAAATCAACGTATCCTTAATCAAGCGGACGAAGTTCCATCTACCTCTTATGCATGGAAAGGAAACACGGGCACATGACGAGGATTACAAATCACTAGCCCCAGAAAAGAATCCACTAAGAATCAAGGAAATCTACTCCAATGAGGAATACGTCTCCGAGAACGAGAAATTGCGATTTTCTTGTGAAATATGCTATTCAGATTACGTACGTGATGACATGGATGATTAGGGTGAATACCTTATGCGTTAAAATATTAAAAGATATGAGAGAAACTTAATTGTTTATCTCTCAAGGTTTTGTTGATAAGATTAGATCAAAGAATTAACAAGTTAAGAATGTGAAAGTGTTGAACAAGGGAGTATTAATGGTGAAATTGAGAATCCTGGCAATAAGTTGTGAAGAATTGATATCATGGAAGATAAGAGGTTTTGATATTATTCTAAGGAATGGATTAACTATGGAGGCATGATGCCCGGACGACCCGTCGTGATGAAGAAATAGTCCTAAAGAGGTTAAGTGAGAATATGATGAGATATAAAGGAAGAAGGAGGGTAAAGAATTTGTTAACGATGATTACGGTAATCAAGATGTGAGCATTATAGTAGTCATGAGATAAATAAAAGTCAGAAGCAAACAAAATTTGAAGATTTTATAGCAATTAAGGAGTTTCAAGATATGTTTTTGGATGAGTTATCAACATTTCCTTCAGATATAGAAATTGAGTCGTGACTGATTTAGCATCTGAAATGAAGCCAGTATCCAAGGCCCCGCACAGAATGGCGCCAGTTAAAGTGAAGAAGTTAGCAAAATAAATGCAAGAAATGCTAGAAGAAGCAATTAGACCTAGGGTACCCCATAAGGTGCACCGGTATTAAATGTTAATAAGAAAGATGGAAGTAGGAGATTATGCGTCAAATAACGGAAGCTCCACAAGAGCAAGTATCTGTTACCTCGACCCAATGATTTGTTTGATCAAATGAAAGAAGCAAAGTACTTTTATAAGACTGATTTAAGACTTGATATTTCACCAATTAAAGATTACACCTATGGATGTATCAAAGATAATTTTCAGAACCTAGTATTGTTCTCGTGTGGTCATTCAGATTAAACCATATACCAGTGATATTTGAACTTGATGGATAGAATCTTTAAGGAATATCTGGAGGAGCTGTAGTTATGATACTTAAAGTAAACGGAGGACCAGGCAAAGCATTTAATGATGATTGGAAAGTTAAAGAAGAAAGAAGTTGTATGAAGTATAGTTTTTAGCATAAATAGTCAATGTGGAGAAGATCAAAGGAGATTCAACAGAAATTAAAGTTACTATGAATGAAAAGAAACCAGAAACACCAACAAAAGTAAGAAGTGTTATCATAAGCCGGTTACTATCGAAAATATTTCTTGGAAGTTGCCATATCTTGGACGAAGCTAACCAAGAGGAGCAAGAAGTTTATATGAAGTAGAGAAGGGTAAAGAAAGTTTTACGGAGTTAAGTGAAAAAATGGGTACAACACTTGCTTTATCATTTTGAAAGTATCAAAGAGATTTGGTAGTTATAGTGATGCTTCTCATTAGGGAATATGATGTGTGTTGATGCAGCACAATAGAGTTATTATATATGCATCCAGACAACCGAAACCTTATGAGCAGAAGTATCCTACCCATAATTTGGGATTAACAGTAATAATATTCGTTTTGAAAGATTTGGGAAACATGACATGTATGGAGAAAGGTGTAAGATCTATACGGACCATAAGAGGTTGAAGTATGTATTCACGAGGAAAAGCAAGGATAGAAGAAAGCAATAACGGACATAGAAACTATACCGGAAGAATTTTCTATGGAATTTTAGAAGTTGGAATTGGGAGTCAGAGTTTATGATCCAAATAGGAGCAAGGATAAATAGTATGACCTTTCAGTCAAAGTTGTTAACAGAAAGTTAAGGAGATGTCAAAAGAAGATAATAGATCACGATGTTAGCAATAGTGAGAGAAAATTTATGCGCCCAGGAGAACGATCATGATATCCCTAGGTTCTCTTCCAACACTTGGAAGTTACAAGTAGAAGAATTAAGAAATGAGATACCACAGGGAATTCATAATATAAAGTATATACTATATTGAAGTGATGCCAAAATATACGGAAATAAAAGAAAAACAGCGATAACCAGGTATAAGAAGGATATTTTAAAATGGATTAGAAAATGTTGGACACGTCAAAGAATTAAGGTGAATTATTGGAGGCTTAATGGATAAGGCAGAACCAGGGAATGGTTTTACAAGAAGTAAATCGTGAAAGGTACTAGTGATGTTCATGGAGAAAAGGAATGAAATTATAAAAGTATGTACTGACTATCGGGAGTTTAACAAAACAACGAATAAGAAGAAGTGAGACCCTATAAAGAATTGACTATTTACGAGACCTAATTCAAGAAGTATGTTATATCCCAGGAATTAACTTAAAATCCGACCTGAGAACATATCAGAGAGTACAATTAAAGCGAGTTAAGAGCATTGCAAGCTCTGGTGATATTATTTGAAATAACAAGTGTATCAGGTGATTATAAGGAATTAAGGATCATGGTGTATAAGGAGTACTTAGATAAGCAAATTACATTTATTGATAATATCCTCAACTACTCAAGGAATAAGAAAGTCTACGTGGGATGCCCAAGGATTTTTCTCCAAAGATCAGAAGGAAAGCAACTATACGTTGAGTCTTCAAGAATAAAATTTTGACCGAGGTTAACAAAAGATTCTGAATTAATCTATTAACGACTATTTAAACAAAGCTGTATGGTAACAGATACCTTATGTCGACAGAAAGGATTGGATGTAAATAAGACCACCGAGGAGTTAGTAAACGAATTGGAAAGAGTAAGAGATGTTTAAATGTTTGGAAACCAGGTTGAAAACGAGTACCGCCTATCATCCTTGAATAGAGAGTCAAGGTATGAAAGTGATTCAGGAAAAGTAAAATATATTGAGAGGTGGAGTTTTAAGGAAACACTGGAATGATCATTTATCCTCAATGCCAGCTTTGGAATGCCAATTTTATCAAACTTCATGTGAACGCAAGTATAGGTCCCTATTTTTATTGAGATAAAGTGGGAGAAAGAAAGTTGTTAAATTCTAAGTTAATTTAGCACATCAAGAGCGTAGAAATATTGATTAAAGCAGCTCGGAGTAGGCAAAGAAAGGAGACGAAATTGTATTAAGAGAAAGTATGAGTATAGAAATAGGACCAGTAGTGTTAGTAAAAGTGTCTTCTTGAAAGAAATTGGATAAGTTTGAGTAGAAGGGACAAGCCAAGTCCAAAAATTAGTGAACCATTCGAGGTATTGATAAATACATATAAAGTTGTTCGTGAATGATATGACCGTCACACTAGTATTTATACTTAATGTATTTTACTTGTCAATATTAAAGTGATAAGTATTGGGTTTAAATTAAGTAATTGATCCGGAGCCAATGGGGCTCTTGTCCAAGTTGTTCTGCATATAGTGATCAATCTAAACTATTGATCGTTAAAGGCAAGTTCTTGGAAATGAGTGCATACCTATTGTGAGTACGTTTGAACCCTCGAGTGGAAGGGTCTACTTAGAAATTTGAGTCAGATATGCTTGACAAATATCCTCACTTAATTAGTTAGACCATATTCTGAGGACAGAATCCTTTTAAGAGAGGAAGGATTTAACGACTCGTGTGTTTTTTTGAATTATTTAAATATGTGATCATTACGGAAATTATTAAATAAAATATGTGTATTGGATTTGACCGCTCTGTGTTGGTTGATTATTATATAGGTGTAATTTATAATATATCGGGTTGTTCATGTGATTAATTATGGAGTCGTATTGGATTGTTTTCATTTTTAAGAGTGGATTTGGTGCAAATTTATTTGCATAAATATTGGGAATATTTCAAAAATTATTTTTATGATTTTATAATTACAATAATTATTTTTGGGATTTTATAAAATTAAGAAATCAATATTTTATTAATTATTTATCTTTAAATGATTTTCTGAATGCTTTTATTTGTAAAATCCATATTTAATTCTAAAATTCTTCAAAAATTATGAAACTCATACTTATTCAAGTTTGGAATATTCCGAGAATTTTAAAATTATTTTGAAAATTTTCGGGATTAATTTCACGCGCTCGTTGTTTCGCTTCATTGACAAAAGCGGATATAAAGTGCATTTTAAAAATCATTTTAAAATTTCAAAATTTATGTTTTTATAAATTCCGGGATACTTATGATATTTTAAAACTATTTTTGTAATTTTCGGGGGCTGTTTTATTTGCACCTTGATTCGTTAATTTTAAAATTTTCGGGGCAAAGCGTTGCAGCAGGACATGTGTTGGTTTCTCGTTAATTCAATTGATACGTGGCAGTAGCAGCATTATTCAAAGAAAAATAATAATAAATAAAGAAAATAAAATTAAAACTAAACACAACACAGATACACATAGAGATAAACACTCTCATCTCTTCTCTTTGTTTCTTAATTCTCTCACTCTCATTTCTCTCTAATTCTCCCCTCCCGTCTTTATATTTTCTCCCCCTGTTCGGGTGTTTTTTTGCCCTGTGTTCTGGTAAGTCCCGGTGCTGCTTCCTTTTTTTCCGGCCACCCCTCTTTTGCGGCCACCGTTGTTTGTTGCTTCGGTTTTATGTTTAATTAACATATATATACACATGTTGTATGTATATACCAGTTGAAGGGAGGGGGATCGATGTGTGTGTTGTTCTCTGTGTGTTGTTGTGCCGCCTGTTTTCACTTTTCCGGTTGTCGCTGGTTTCTTTCCGACAGGTGAACGGGCGTGTGTGTTGCGTGCCTTTGTGTGTGCGTTTGTTTGGTTTGCTTGTTGTTGCTTTTGGTTCTGGTATCAGTTCTGTTGTATGCCTCCTGAACTCGATTAATTCGAATGAGATTCTAAAGTGTTCGAATTATTGGTTGTGGTAATTATATAATTCAGATGATTTCTGTGATTATTGCAAATTGTATAAATTATTCGGGTTTAAAATTATGGTGAAATTTCGACAGGAAACCCGTAGGGGTACCGTCAAAGTTTTATCGCCGTCGGCGATGAGCCTCGGCGAGCCGACAGTGGACGATGATGATATATATCTGAGTCCTAATATTTTAAAAGAAATAAATGTAAAAATGCGAATAATAATAAATAGTTGGTTTAAATCAGTGGTTGGGATTTCTGGAATTAGAATATGACTGGATAATTATTACGATTATTGTGCTTGGGATTTAACGTCGATTGATGTTTCGACGGGTAGTCCGATAAACAAAGGGGACGCTACCCGATTTCCGGAAAATCGAACTACGGAAATAAGGGAGCGTATCCGAAGATTATCGGGACGTCGAGCGAGTATAAGTAAATACATATATGTATGTTTTATACAGAACCTGATTGTACGTTGTGTTGTATGTTTTGTCCAAAACACAGTAACCCTAATTTCGTAAAATGACGAGTACACGTATTTTCTAAAAACGAACACTAGAACGATTTTAAGAATGTGATCCTTAATTGTTGTATGTGTTATTCTAATATGAATAACTACGAGTCGGGTTTGAATATTGTTAGGTAAGAAATTAGTATCGAGGATATGTCAAGCATACCTAGACGTCTAACGTAGGGTATTTCGACCCTGTAGGTTATAGTCGGGAACTTGAAAGTGGACGATGGACTAAAGATAACCTAGTGGTCAATCGACGAGCTCTGTAGAGTTCCAACAGGAAGACTTGAGTGTTGAAATCGAATCCAATGGGATCTATTGATTGGACGTTAGAGCCTGAGCAGCAAAGTCGGCTCAGAGTTGATCAGTAATAGTTGTAAAGCCTTGTAAGGCAAGTATTTCTAAACTTTTCTTCGAGATGTATTACCAATGTTTTTGAACTGTTTCATAACATGTCGCTACTATTCAAAATAACTCTTGTTTACATTGCAAGTGCATTAAACTATTTACCCTTGAATCCCTGATTTTTCTTGATCTTGAGCCGTAAGCCTTGTTCTTTATAAACCATCCTTCGTTGATCCTCAGACACCAAACCACACAAATATGATACTATTTCCCAAATGTTTAACTACCAAACACCAAACACCAGAAGAAAATGATTTGAAAACACAGAAACTTTTATACCCCAATCATTCTTAGTAACATTAAAGAACAATATCTTAAAATAAATTACTGGTTTAATACATAACCCTTGTACAAACTGAAAACCGTTTCTTATACATACCCTGATATACCCTTGAGATATCCATGATTTTTCTTATGTTTTTATGCAAATGTTTAACTATCATCGGTTATGATCTTGTTTTATTGAATCATATTGTTATCATATTGAACTGCTTTAGGATTGGATAGTTTTTATATATGTGGACCAGATTCGTGGTCAGACCATACCAATGGTCAAGTTAGGCCAATGTGCGCCTTGGATCCAGTAATTAGAGCAGTGATGTGTGCTTGCTCGGGGTTAGTGCATGACTGATCAGCAGCCTAACCTTGGTTTTTTTTAAACTTAAAATGAATATCCAATTCTAATGATGAGTTAAAAAGTAACTTGATTCTTTTGAATCATCTCATTTGATCATTGTTTAACCTCAGTTATCACTATTATGACTTGCTGAGCTAGTTAGCTCACCCTTGCGATTCTTTTATATATTTTACAGTTGAAAAGAATGTGGGTGATAGTGAAGTTCATCAGTCCAAAGTGCGGGTTAATGTTCCAGTGAGTTGAATCAAGCTAGCAGAAGCTTCATACGGTATAGAGATAGTCAGATTGTAAGAATGATTGTATTATCAATTGTAAGTTAAATTAGTCGGGATTTGGTACATTGTAATAAAAGTTAAGGTTGTGGCTTGTTTTCATACTTTAACCTATTGCGATCCGTGGTTTTGTGAAGCTGGGTCATTATAAATAATATTTCTTATACAGGTGTATGTATATTGTGTGTGGTATGGACCCCAAACTTCTGACCCGGGTTTGGAGGGCGCCACATATATGCTACTATAGAATTTATACAAAGGTATTTGCAGAAATGTGCTACATGACTTATTGTTACATAAGCTACTCACTCGATGGATGTCAAATCATCATCTGTCGTGACTATATTGAGTCATCCGTCGGGACTATATTTGACCATCTGTCGAGTGCTAAATTTTTCACTAAGTTGAATCTACTAAGGTGTTTTGTTAATATAATCATCAAGTTCATAACATATTCCCAACAATCTCCCCCAATTTATGTCTACTAGAATTGTAGCCGTAAATTAAGAGAAAAATTAAGAAGTAGTAGATAAAACTAAGAAGTGCTGCAAGATTTACTGAAAAATTTACAAGACAAAGTGTACAAAGATTTGCTCACAATCATTTTCAAGATGCTCCTCTAGTCTGAGCAGATTGATCTATTTCCTTGATTGTCTGGATTTCTTCCCAAGCCTCCTGTTGTTTTCTTCCATCTGATTTTGGAGCTGTCTTTGGAATTCAAGTTCATCAGATTCTGAAAGATCTAGCATTCCTTGCATTTCCAGAAGAGTCTCATTGCTAGAGATGCTCAACTGGTCCTCTAATCTGAAGAATCTTCTAACTCCCTTATCATCCATGAATTCTATCATCCAGTAGGGCCTTAGATGCACTCTACTCCCTGTGTAAGGAATAGTTAAGATCTTTGGGAGTGCATCGTTGTCTCTAATACTCCTCAGTTCATCAATCTTCTTCAGAACTAATCTTCTAGCTGTCACATTGAATCCAAAGTTCTTTTTAAAGGATGAATAAACATTTATCAGTACAGATTGGCTCTCTTAAAGAATCCTGTGAAGTGGCCATGGTATCTCTTTTCCTCCCTTGTACTTGAATACTAACCTTTCAGGTAGATTCCTGTAAGCATCAATCCCTCTAAGTTCTTCCAATTCATCTAGATAGAGGTTTAGATCAGAGAATTCCTTGATGTCACAGATGTACATAATATCTCCCTTGTTGACCTTGGTTTGAGCTTTGGTTAGGGACTTGGATCTGAGAGTTGAGGGCTTCACTTTCTTGACTGCTCTGGTCTTTGTCTTCTTTGGCTTCATGAAATGAGGTAGATTCAGTTCAAGAATTGGTAGACTATCCCAGTCTATTGGCTCATCCTTTGGAATGATAGGTTCACCATGGAAATTCTTGGATGGATCTATCTTGAATTCTTCATATGCCACAGAGGGCATGGATGTTTGAGTTGTTGCAGAAGTAGACTTTTTGGGAAACTGATCTTCCAATTCCTTTTCATCAAAGTTCACTTTTCTCTTGGCATGAAGTTTGTATCTAAACCTTTTTGTCTACTGTGATTCTTCTTGCATTTTCAGATCCTTAGATCCAGTGGTTTCAGATGATTGTTCAGGAATTTGTTGTGTAGGTTTCACAGCTTGCAACTTGGCCAAGATAGCAGCTTGCTCCTTCTTTTGTTTGAGCTTTTTAGCATCTAGAGCAGCTTGCTTCTTTTCTTGCTTCAATCTTGCCTTTTCTTCCCTTTTTGCTTCAACAAATTGAGGGTGTCCAGCCACCACACAAATTTCCTTACCATTTCTGAAAACCTTGGAAATTCTTCTTTTCAATGTTGAATCAGCTGGATCCTTGTAGAATGCAATAGATCTTGACAACAGTTTCTTCTCATCAGGCTTTGGTGTCTCGTACACTGTGTCCAAAGGGTTCTTTAGTGAATATTTTAGGTAGTTCACCTTTGGCTTCATTATTAGATCTGCCTTTGGGGATTTGATGCAGGATGTCTGGCCTTTTTCCAGATAGTTCATGCTCATATCATTCACAGAAATTTTCCTGACTTGAGAGTGATGAATAACAAATTTTTCTGGCTTCTTTGCTAGACCAAACTTCTTTTAAAAATCCTCATCGATTTTCTCCCAGTTTATTGGACTAAACTGCTTCTTCTTAGCTGCTCTCAAAGTGGCTGTTACTTCATTAATTAGATCAATGCTATCTTTAGCTGGTGGCTTTGTGAAAGTAATTGTTGGCACAATTGCTTTACTCACTTGAATGTTGAGCACTTTTTGCTCCCCCTCACTCCTAGAATTCTCTTTCTCCCCCTTTTTGTTATCATCAAGCTGAGTAGAGGAGGAGGTCTGTGCAGCCACCAGTTTCTGAAGCAAGTCTGTTTGTTGTGCTTGGTGGAGATGAATTGCTATGAGAGAGGCTTCCATTGTTGTCAATCTTGTATCCAAGGCATCTATCTTTGTGGCAAGATTAGAATTCTTCCTGAGTTGTCTTTTAATGTCAAGCATTGTAGCTTGTGGAAGTTTAGAGTCCAACCTTTCAGAAATGTCCCTTTTCATCTGATCAATATCAACTTTGGTAGTGTCGACATCTTGAGTATGTTGAAGACCTTGTATTTGTTGTAGTTGCAGAAAAGCATGATGTGCTTGAAGGAGCTTTTTGGTACCGGCATTTGTGGTGGTTTGAAGAGCAGAATGTGTCTGATTTATAAGTTGAATCAGGGTTGTCTTGAAGTAGTATTCATCACATTACTTTGAAAATGCCCAAGATGGCATACCTGATCTGGAACTAGGGCCTACTTCTCCCCCTATGTCCAATGGCTCTTCTTCACTATCTCCACCTTCACCTCCAAAGAATTTTTCTAAACCACCAGTCTCATAATCAACATCACCAGCTGTTGAAGGCAAAGCTGTGATGGCATCCTTAGCTCTTTGCATGGACTGTGTGGTGTGCACCAAGTTTAGCATCCTTTCTGCATTGTCATTGCCCTGTCCAGCTAGAAGTTGGTATGCTGGAACAGGGTGAGTAAATGCCTCAGCATCCAAGGAGGTGGAATCTACAACAGCTTGACTTTGCTGAAATAGTTCCTCCCTATTAGCATCCTGGACATTCATCAACTCACTTGCAATGGCACCCACCATTATATCTCATGTACCTGCATTTCTTTCATAATCTCTCTTTTCTTGCATCAAGGTCTCACCTTGGCTCCCCACCCTCACACCCTCACCTTCACCATCTAAGGTGGAACTCCTCACACTTACTTTTTCCAGTCCTGAAGAAATGGACTGCATTGGATCACTCTTATTCGCTCCTTTTTCCTGGGAGCAACCCAAACTCTCACTCATGTCACTACCTTCCCTCAATCCTAATAGTGATTGCACAATTACTAAGTAATCTGCACTTATGACTATTGTTGAACTTTGGAGTTGTGCAGAGACACCCGATGGATGAGAAATATCCATCGGTTTAGTAATTTGACTATCCGACGGATGACTGCTGTTAGGCACATCCGTCGGGATACAATCACTACTCGACGGATGAACAATATCCATCGAGTGAGTAGAAATAAATGAGTTTGGAGTGGAAACTATTATGGACTCTGTGCAGATTGATGAAAATTTTGGCACAAATGTCTCAACAGCCTCAGAAAGAAATGGTAAGTGAGCCAACAAATCATCTAGAAGATGATGCTCACTTGCATGGATTTTTGGCTTCTCCAACAGAGTTAAAGATGGAGAATATGGTTGTGATGTTTGAATCATGTCAACATCCAAACAGTGTGTGGGAGAATTTGGTGTTTGAGGTGTTTCAATTTGTATAGATTTTGGCTTTGACTCCATATTTGTTGGAGCCACATTAATTTAACTTTTAGATGGTGCAGTGACTGAGTCTTTAGCTCCAGTTTGCACTATGTGTGTACCCTATGCATCCCCAAGTGTTTAGATTTCTTCTTTCTTGTGTAGGTTTGTGGTGAACTTGTGTCCCTACCCCTTTTTTCAGTGCTCCTGGTTGAGAGCTTGTTTCAATAGTTACATCCTTTTGGGAGGATGAAACTAGAATTGAGATATTATCCTTATTAACAACCACAGTTTGTTGGGAAACTGTGGTGTGGCTTGGTTTGGGTACACTATGCTCACCATCCTTATCCTTAGGGCTTCTTTGATTTTCACCCTGTCCCTCACCTGTCTTTCTCACCTTCACACTCCCCTCTTTATGTTTAGTGGATTTTACAACTGGCATCTTTTGAGAGACACCAGGGGGGCTTTCTTTGTCTTTGGTTTTGGTAGCTTGGGTAGGTATATGTCAGGTCATTGACACAGATGCCACTGCTACACTAGAAGGCAAAGAAATGGTTGAGGTTGGAAGAGTAAAGACAGTTGAAATTACCTCACTTACCTGAGGTGCCTCCATTACTGAAAAGTAGAAGAGTGGTACCTCTTTGTGGTGATCTGCTCTATTGAGATCTGCAATAATTCTTCTTTCTTAAACCCAACAATCTAACTTGTTGGTTGGGTTCTCAAGCACAATATCCTCAGAGAGGTGGTTAGCAAGCATCATAAAAAATCTAGCATAATAAACATTCTTACCCCTCTTATTAAGCTCCCCTAACTTAAACCATAACTCAAACAAGACTAGATCACTAAAATTGAAGTATTTATCAGTTACTAGCATGTAGAGCATATTGAGCATGGAGATATTAACAGAATCAAAATTGTAATTTTACCAGAAAATACTTTAGTAACTACATCACACAGATAACTCCATTCTTTCCTAAGACCCAATCTCCTAATTTCACTTAATTTAGAAATGGTGAGTGCATAACCCATGGAGTTTAACATGTTAGCAATATCAGTGTCTGTGTGTGAAGTAGTGACAGTATTATCAGGAACCGTAAAGCATGCTTTAACAATGTCACTATTATCACAGAATTCCTTACCTTTAATAGTGAAAGTGATGGTCTTGTCAGTTGAGTTGTACACTACAGTCGTCCATATTTCCTCCACAACCTCACAGTAGATAGTGGGAGACTCCAGCATGGCATATTTTAGCTTACAACCTTGCACAAAATCCATCATTTTGTGGTAGTCTCCAGACTGCTGAATCCCCTTGTTCACTAGAGCCGTGAAATTGTTCTTCTCATAGATAAAGCCAGTTTGAGACATGATTTTTACGACTGGTGCCATTGTTAGAGAGTAAAAATTGCAGAGAGAGAGAGGGTAATTGCTTTTGAAAAAGAAAGAGGTTAGAGCAGATAAATTGAGAATGATAAAAGAAAAAAAATGAAAATGAATTTTGCTTTTATATTATCTCAAAAATAACTGTCAAAAATAATAAAGTAAAATAAAGTGACCGATAAAAATTGCCCAAAATAGCCGTTTAAAATTAAACTGTAAAAATTCCATCACTTATCCGTCGTGTTATGCTTACAAACTGTAAGTATACTCGATGGATAATGTTCAGAAAATCAACGGCTAGGAATGAGACAATTCGATGGATGAGGATAAATCAGTTATCCATCGAGATATAAAATATTCCAGAAAAATAATTGATTTTATTAACAAATTGTATATCGACGGATGATCGAACTCGATGGATAATGATCATTCGTCGGGATGTAAATTTTGACTTAGCCAAAATTTCATCCAAGACTGAAAAATCCATTAAATTTCTGGCTGCATCACAACTTGCAAATTATCTGAAAAGATTCAAGAGTAATTAAGAATACCTAACTCACTTACCAACCTTGAAAAGGTGGATTCATCCAGTGGCTTGGTAAATATATCTACAAGCTGTTTTTCACTTGGAACAAAATATAAGTTCTATAGTACCATTCATTACATGTTCACTTATGAAGTGGTACTTGATGTCTATGTGCTTCGTTCTTGAGTGTTGTATCGGATTCTCAGTGATGGAAATTGCACTTGTGTTACCACAGAAAATGGGAATTCTTTCCACTTGCAGACCATAGTCTAGCAATTGGTTTTTCATCCACAAAATTTGTGCACAGCAACTGCTAGAAGCAATATATTCAGCTTCTGCTGTAGAAATAGAAACTGAATTTTTCTTTTTACTAAACCAGGACACAAGCTTATTTCCTAGAAATTGACAGGTTCCTGTTGTACTTTTTCTATCAACTCTACAACCTGCATAATCTGCATATGAATAACCAGTTAGATCGAAAGCAGAATCTCTAGGGTATCAAATGCCAAGTTTTGGTGTACCTTTGAGATATCTGAAAATTCTCTTAATAGCAATTAAATGAGATTCTCTAGGATCAGCCTGAAATCTAGCACAAAGACATGTAGCAAACATTATATTTGGCCTACTAGTTGTTAAGTATAGAAGTGAGCCAACCATGCCTCTATAACTTGAAATATCCACAGACTTTTCAGTAGTGTTTAATTCAAGTTTAGTTGCAGTGGCCATGGGAGATTTTGCAGATGTGCAATCCATTAGTTCAAACTTCTTTAAAAGATCATAAATGTATTTAGTTTGACTAATGAATATTCCATCACTAACTTGCTTAACTTGCAAACCAAGAAAGTAAGTTAATTTTTCCATCATGCTCATTTCATACTTACTTTGCATCAATTTGGAAAACTTTTTGCAAAGTTTTTCATCTGTAGAACCAAAAATAATGTCATCTACATAAATTTGAACAAGTATGCTAGAGCCATTAACATTTCTAAAGAATAAAGTTTTGTCTACAGTACCTCTAGTGAAGTGATTCTCTAAAAGAAACTTTGACAAAGTGTCATACCAGGCTCTAGGTGCTTGCTTAAATCCATAGAGTTCTTTCAAAAGATAGTATACATGATCAGGTAGATTTAGATCTTCAAAACCAGGAGGCTGACTGACATAGACTTCCTCCTCCAAATCCCCATTTAGAAAGGCACTCTTGATATCCATTTGATAGACCTTGAAATTGGCATGGGCTGCATAGGCTAAGAAGATTCTGATGGCTTCAAGTCTTGCAACAGGAGCAAAGGTTTCATCAAAATCTATTCCTTCTTGTTGACAATAGCCTTTAACAACCAATCTAGCTTTGTTCCTGACTACTATGTCATTTTCATCCATCTTATTTCTGAATACCCATTTGGTGTCTATTGGATTCTTTCCTTTAGGCTTAGGTACCAGCTTCCAAACATTGTTCCTTTCAAATTGGTTTAGCTCCTCCTGCATAGCTAAAATCCAATCAGGATCTAACAAAGCTTCTTCTATCTTCTTTGGTTCTTCCTTAGATAGGAAACTACTATATAGACATTTTTCTTGAGTTGCTCTCCTTGTTTGAACTCTTGAAGATGTTGGGTTCCGAAGCATAAAACGCAGCGGATAAACGTAAATAAAACAAAATTTTCGAAACCCAAAAACAGGATCCATGTATAATTGTGGGCAGATTATGGAGATACTTCTTTCTGAGTTTATTGAGACATATGTGCCCAAATTTTCATCAATCTGCACAGAGTCTACAATACTCTCCACTCCAAACTCATTCATTTCTTCTATCCCGATGGATATTGTTCATCCATCGAGTAGTGATTGTATCCCGACGGATGTGCCTAACAGCAGTCATCCGTCGGCTAGCCAAACTACTATCCTGATGGATGTTCCTCATCCGTCTGTACTCTCTGCACAACTTCAAATCCTAACAATTGTCACAAGTGCAGATGACCTAGTAGTAGTACAATCACTCTTAGGACTAAGGGCAGGGAGTGAATTGAGTGAGAGGCTTGGTTGTTCCTAGGAAAAAGGAGAGGAAAAGAGTGAACCAATGCAGACCATTTCTTCAGGTCTGGCAAAAGTGAGTGAGGGGAGTCCCACTTTAGATGTGAAGGTGAGGGTGTGAGGGTGGGAAGCCAAGGGGAGCCCTTGATGCAAAAACATAGAGAAAATGAGAAAAATGCAGGTACAGGAGAAATAAGGATGTACATCATTGTTAGTGAGTCAATGAATGTCAATGATGCAGACAGAGAGAAATTATCTCAACATGATCAAGCTATCATATATTCCATCTCTTTGGATGCTGAGACATTTACTCATCCTGTAATAGCATATCAACTTTTGGTTGGACATGGCAATGAAAATGCAGAAAAGATGCTGAACTTGGTGCATACTACTCAATCAATGCAAAGAGAAAATGATGTCATCACAGCCACGCCACCTAGAGCTGGTGATGATGTTGACTATTGTACTGGTGAATCTGCAGATTTTTTGGAAATGATGGTGATGATAGTGAAGAGCTCATGGACATAGGGGGAGAAGAAGGCCCCAACTCCAGATCTAACCTGCCTTCCTGGGCATTCTCCAAGGAATGTGATGTTCAACACTTCAAGACCACTCTCGTCCATCAAATTCAAGAGACACATGATGCTCTTCAATCCACTACAAATGCTAGCACCAGGAAGCTATTACAGGCACATCTCAACTCTTTATAATTACATCAAATTCAAGCTCTGCAACACAATCAGGATGTCACTTCTATCAAAACTGAGATTGACCAAGTAAAGAAGGATGTCTCTAAAAGATTGGATGATAAACTTCCAGATGCAACAATGTTTGACATTAAAAGACAGTTAAGGAAGAATTCTGATCTAGTCACTAAAGTGGATTCCCTGGATGCAAGGCTAACTTCAATAGAAGCATCTCTCACATGTATCCATCTATATCAAGCATAACAAACTCAGTTGCTGCAAAAGCTGGTGGCTGCACAAACTTCTACCTCCACTCTACTTGATGATAACAAAAGGGGGAGAAAGATTTTACAATTCAAGTCAATCAAGAAGAGCCAACCAGTGAGGGGGAGCATGTGGTAAACGTTCAAATCAGTCAAGTAATTGTTCCAGAAATTACTCTGCCAAAGCCACCAGTATTGGATAGCATTGATCTGATCCAAATAACAGCTGCTAAGCTTGATTCAAAGACAAATCCAAAGATGCTTGATGTTGTAGCTATTGAGAAGGAACTATATGAGAAATGGAAGAAGATTGATACAGCTATTCAGGAGAAATTTGGTCAGCTACAGAAGCCAGACAAGACCTTTCATCACCATTCTCAAGTCAAACACATCTCAGTGCATGAAATGAGTCTAGGCAACTTGGAAAAAGGCCAAACTTCTTGCATCAAATCTCCAAATGCAAATTTGCTCTTGAAGCCTAAAAGAAACTACTCAAAGTTCTCAGATAAAAATCCTGTGGATCTTGTGTTTGAGACACCTAGGCCAGATGAGAAGAAGCGGTTGGCTAGGTCAATTGCATTTTTCAAAGATCCAATTGATTCAGCACTTAAATGAAGGATTGCCAAAATCTACAAAAATGGTAAGGAAATCTGTGTGGTGGCTGGACACTCAAAGTTTGTAGAAGTTAAGAAGGAAGAGAAGGAAAGAATTAGGCAAGAAAAGAAGCAGGATGCCTTAGATGCTAAGAAGCTCAAACAAAAGAAGGAGCAAGCTGCTATCTTGGCCAAACTTCAAGTTGTGAAGTCTACAACTAAGATTTCTGCACAACCATCTGTGATTACTGAACCTCAAGATTAGAAAATGCATCAGGAACCATAACAAAAAAGAAGATTTAGATACAAGCTCCATTCCAAAAGAAAATTGGACATTACTGATGAGAAAATGGAAGACTACATTCCCAAATAGTCCACAACTTCAACTCAGACATCCAAGCCCTCAGTGGTACATGAAGAATTCAAGGTGGATCCAACTAAAAATTTTCATGGTGAGCTAGACTGGGAAAGTCTGCCAATTCCTGAATTCAACTTACTTATCTTCAACAAGCCAAATATTAGAGCAACCAAGAAAGTGAAGCCTGTGACTCTTAGATCCAAGACCCTATGTAATATCCGGGATATATCGTGTAATTATTTTTACTAATAGATAATTATTATATGTATTCAGTATCTATTCTGTGAATTATTTGTTAAGTGTTAAAAATGTTTGAATGTTTAAAAATGTTATTAATTGAGTATTTCAATTTTTTTATGTCCAAAATAAAATATAGATAATTGTCATTTCTTTCTAATTATTTTTATGTTAATTTATGAATTTATAGTAATCATATGGATTTTTTTAAACTCTTGTTCAGGGTATTTAAAACCTATTTTATGAAAACGGGAACCAACCACCGTTAACCTTTTTTACGTTTTTAGAACCCGAAACTCTTCCGAGAACTCCTTCCTAACCTAATTGCAATATTCCGAGCATTTTCCATGTTTCGACTTTTTCGATCCGGCGTACGGTTTGTCCTGCACGGGTCCCGGCGCAACATTTTCGATACAATATTTGTTCCGGTAAATCAATAAAACCCGTATTTTCGATAAACGGGAGCTTTTTATTAAACTATCCCAATTATCACCTCGTAGTACGTGTAACCAGGCGCTGAGACCAAGACCGCTGTACAAATTGTACTGATTTGGATAATTATCCCGAAAACCGATACCGTTTGGATCAGTTTTTATAAATAAACGTACCGTTTTATATCCGGAATGATCCAACGGGATACGAATTCTCCGTAATTATAAATAGCCTTTTACCGTATTTTATTTCGTATCAAAATCATTTACAGACAGATAATTATATAATTTTTACAGAGAAAAATCATATATTCATAAACCTTTCTGAGAATCAAACCACAAATTCAAGGTGTTAGTGAAATCCGTTTGGAAAGTTGGAGTAACCAATTTGAAGGTCTCAAGGAGTACTATCAGATTCCAGGACCTGTTTTACTGCAGAATCAAAGGTTGATTTTTTTATAAATTTAATTATTTTCGAATTATTTTCATGAAAAATATGAATTTTTGTTCGGATGATTGTTTGTATGATTTGATGATTGCATGTTGTAGAGCTTGTTTTCCTGATGATTTTGGTATATTATACGTCTAATTTGGAGTCCAATAACATGTTCAAATTTGAGTTTGATTTTCGAATTTCAAAATTAGGGTTTATAACCCGTATGAATGTTCTTAATTGAAATTTGGGGGTTTCTTATTCTGGAATAGATTGATGTTGTGATATAGTGGATTGTGTTCTCTGTAAAATTTGCAATCCAGTCGTATAAGTTTCATGAATCAACGAGGTCTGTAGAGAAGGGAGTTGTGTTTTGAATATTTCCGAAGTTCGCCGGAAACTGGCAAACTTCACGGCCAAATTCCGGCCAACTCAGGGATTGTTAGATCGATTTGATTGCATGGTTATGTTCCTGGTAATCCATAGATGTGATCTGGAGCTTGTGGCAAGGTGAGGAGGCCGGAATCGTTCTCCGGCCACCCCTGTGTTTTCCGGCGACTGGACTGCAAAATTGCAGTTTAGTCCCTGTAGTTTTGTAGATGATGAAGTTTAGTCCCTGAAGTTTCCAGACTTTGCAAAAAATTGGATTCCTGTTTTAAAAATGTTTAAAAATCATATTTCCTATTTATTTTTATTATAAAAATCTGTTTTTAATTTCTGAAAATTCTAAAAATTATTATTTTAATTTTGAAAATTATTTTTTAATTCACAAATAAATCTGAATTAATTAGTTAATTAATTTCAGTTAATTTTTAATTGATTAATTAGTCAATTAATTCGAAAATTAATTGATTAATTGATTTAATTAATTATTAATTGATTTTTAATTAATTATTTAATTAGATTTAAATTATTTAAAAATGATTTAAAAATTTTGAAAAATAGTTTCAAGCTTTAAAATATTATTCTAAATTATTTTCAAGGCTCGATAATTATTCTAAAATTGTTTCGGAGCCAGAATTGACGAACCGAACCCTGTTTATTATTCCGAAATTGATCCAACGACCCGTTTTAATTCCGAAAAATGTTTTAAAAATCATTTTAAATACCAGAAAGCCTATTTATGACCCGAAATGTGTTTATAAATAATATGTCATTGATTACGTGGTGTATTATGTGTGACTTGTTGATTGACTGTCGGTTTATATATTCGATGATTACTGTTTATGGCATAACTTTCAATCCATTAATCGGATTTGGGTGAAACGAAGGGTAGATAGAAGTATGTGTTGAACATAATCATATGAGTGGAATATTGATAGATACTTATGATGCCTAGCAGAGTAAGCAAGGCGTAAGAAAGAGAAGCAGGTGATCAGAAAATAGAATTGACATGTAGTAAATACAGCAAATGAGCAGAGATTAGAAGCGAGGCATAGGAGAAACAGATGAATGGTGGTTGAATAGAGTCATAGACACGTACAAGTGAGGTTGGAATCAATTATGATAAGGCAAGTACTTCTAAACCTTTCTCGAGATTTATTGCAAATATTTCTAAATTCTCTTGTGACCTATTGTTAATATTCAAAATAGCTCTCTTTTATATTGGAAATACTTTGAATCCTCTAGCCTTGAACCTGAGCCACATCATTTGATCTTTGAGCCGTAAGCCTTATTCTTTGTGAACCATTTCTTGTGGATTTACCAAATATTAAACCACACAAATACGATACTACTCCACAAATATATATCCATCATATACCAAACACTGGAACAAAATTGTTTATATATACAAAAACTTTTATACTTAACCATACCTTGTGATATCAAAGCACTAAAACTTTGGAAAAACACTATTCATCTAATACCCGATTATCCTATCGGCTGGAGGCCACTTCTTTTATGTATTTTGACATACCCTTTTTGGTAACTATGAACTTTTACCATGCTCTTTTACAAATATTTTATGGTTATTGATTATGATCTGGTTTTATTGAACTCTATTGTTTATCATATTGAAATGCTTTAGAATTGGATAGTTTTTTTTGTATGGACCAGATTCGTGGTCAGACCATATCGACGGTCAAGTTAGGCCAATGTGTGCCTTGGATCCAGTAGTTAGAGCAGTGCTGTGTGCTTTGCTCGGGGTTAGTGCGTGACTGATCAGCAGCCTAACCTTGGTTTAAAAACTTAAAATGAATAATCCAATTCTATTGATTGTTTAACAAGAAACTTGATTCCTTTGAATCATCTCATTTATTATTGTCTAACCTCAGTTATTGATAATATGACTTGCTGAGCTAGTTAGCTCACTCTTGCGAATCTTTTTATATATTCTACAATTAAGAAGGATACAGTTGATAGCAAGGTTTCCCAGTTCAATATTCGAGCTAGGATTCCAGATTATGATTGATCGAGCTAGCAGGAGCTTATGGCAGTAGTGAGATAGCAAGGTTGTAAGAATGATTTTATTATCAATTGTAAGTTAAATTAGTTGGGATTTGGTACGATGTAATAATTAAGGTTGTGGCTTGTTTTCATACTTTAACCTGTTGCGATCCGTGGTTTTGTGAAGCAGGGTCATTATAAATAATATTTCTTATACAGGTTGATATATTGTGTTTGTGTTGTGGACCCCAAACTTATGACCCGGGTTTGGAGGGCGCCACAGGTTGGTATCAGAGCTACATGTTATAAGTCACTGAAACAAGCCTAGATTTACGGGATTGGGTAGAGGGTTAGGATTAGGAATAGGAAATAGAAAGATAGGTCATTGTGAGGTTGAGTGCGACTGTATAGTAGGTCTCCGGCACGGTTCGTGTTGCGATTCGGGATTCTTGACTAGCGACGTGATATCCAGGCAACGGCAATGGCAGATCCTGATTTCCCTGCATCAACTGATCTTTTGGAACCTTCCGTTTAAGGATCGTCATCTTCTCCCAGATTCGATTTGCGCCTTGTTCTCCATCAGTATTAATGGTATTACTTTCTGTTATGACAGTTGCGCCTCTCCAAGTTATTCAACGCTATTCTATCATCTCTCGATATGAGACTACCTATTCAAGAACCTTCATTTGCTTATTCTTGTTCTTTTGAACATTCAACTATGAATGTATCTTTTCTGTCTATTATACACCATATTCTACATCCTTAGTTTAAAAACCTTTCTACCGAAACAACAGCGTTTGCGAGAAGGGACGCGATAACGATAGTAAACGGTGAGTATTGAGATATAAATTAAGGTGAGAAGGAGTTTAGAAAGAAGATTCAAGTGTTCTGGAGGATGGCTGTATCCGGTTAAAAGAAGCTATTAATAATTAGGCCACTCATGACTAGCTTGTGGAATGGAGTAGATAAGTGTTGAAGAAAGAGGGTTAGAGGAGATGAGGGATCTGAAGATTTTTTGAAATTAATGATGTTGTAATGATGTGATATTAGCTGACTTGTTGACTATGGGATAGTCTGTTCCACTCAATGATTGCAAAGTGGTTAACGGGAGTACTACCAGTATGGGAGCCTTAATGTGAAGCTGCGAATAAGATAACATGCAACGACAGTTAAAGTTTACATCGATTAAGGAAGATAATAGACCCAATGAAGGAGAGGAGATAAATGGAAGTGAATGGACCTTTGAGTGATCATTTCTTTAACTTGGTATTTGGTCATAAGAAGGACAACAACCAACTCATATAGTGAGGACAACCAGAGGAGTGATTTTCAAAATTTTCAAAATTTTTAACAAGTTTTCGAAAAAGATTTTTCCTCACAACATTTCTAAAAGCCTTTTCGAATAAAATAAGGTTTAAACATCGGTTGTCAAGTTACTACTTGAGTTTCTTGTTTGTCAAAAGGCTCGGATTAGCTGGAAGGATATTATTTTAGATTTAGTATTGTTAATTCAGAGGACGAAGTAATCTGCGATTATGAGGAAGTTGGTTATTCCTAACAAGAAGGTACAAATATTGTTTGATAAGATTAACAACAAAACCAGCGTATGGAATAACTATTCATCCAATTACTGGGATTATCAGAGTTCGAAGAATTCATTGATTAAACGAAAGCCTGAGCATGACCGAAGAAGATTGGGAAAATTTTCAGACTCTTCTAAAGGAAGAATATTATTAATAAAATGATCGTTATGTTGAATGATTTATGGTTATTCCAAATTAGAAAGAGGAAACTCAAGGTTATCTGATAAGAGCGCCATTATGATCAAATTGTTAAAGTATTATACGTGTAGGTACGACGTTACAGATGCGAGACTTAAAAAGTAAGAATCTACCATAATGCTTAGTTACGAAGGCATTTTAGCATACTTCTAAAGTTACTATATGATTCAATTGGGATATGATCAATCAAACTCGAAAGATGAATACAAGTGAAATGTGGATGGTGATCAATGGTATCATTCTTGTCCTCAACATTACAACGTATATTCCTTTTTAATTTCTAAAAATGTATGAACTCCTTTTCTTAATAAATTCTTTCTGATAACATCAAAATGGAGAATTTTGCATTCCTTTCAAATTTAATTGTTCCCCTCGGGTTTTGCTTTCTGATTGGGACAAACAGTGTTATGATGAAACACTTTGTCGGAATGATGAAGAGTCGGGTGGGACGCCACCTAATCATGTGCTGTATGCCATACGGTATGAAAGACTGGCCATCTTCAGTACTAATGTGGTTGTCTCATTCATATTCAAATCATTACTTCTTCTTTCTCTTCAACTCTACGTTTATTAAAATTGTGAATCCTTCTATTTGTTTCGTTGTACCGTTGTTCCTTGCGAGAGTTTTTCAAACAAAAGTTAACGTATTATACACTCAGCGGGCAAAGTCTCATTTACCTCGCATGCATGGGAAGGAAACAAGGGCATATGGTGAAAATTACAAATCACTGTCCCTAGCCCGGGATGCATTAACAGTTAAGGGAATCTACTTCAATAAGGGATACGTCTCCGAGAACGAGAATTTGCGATATGTTATTTAGAATATGGATATGATGACGTGGAAGATTATTGCGGATACCTTATGCGTTAAAGTATTAAAAGATATGGGAGCAACTTGATCATATATTTCTCAAGGTTTTATTGATAAGATGAATTATCCTGTCGAATCAATAAGTCTAGGACTAAAGGACTAGCAAATTAAGAACGTGCAATCATTAAATATGTAAGTACCAATGACGGAATCGATATTTCTGGCATTAAGATGTGAAGAATTGATATCATTTGAGATAAGAAGATTTGATATTATTATAAGGAGTGGATTAACTATTCAAGTGTGATGCCCAGGTAAACTGTCGTGACCGAAGATAGTTCTGGAGACGCCAAAGGAGAACAGGAAGAAGTTTAGAGGACAAAGGAAAGTAAAGAATTTGTTAAAAATAATTTAAGATTACAGTGACCAAAATATAAGTGCTATGGCGATTATAAATAAGAGTTAGGAGCAGACCGAACTTGAAGATTTTACAGTATCAAGACATATTTCCAGATGAGTTACCAATATTTCCTTTAGATAAAGAAAATGTGTTTATGATTGATTTAGTATGTGAAATGAAGCCAGTGTTCAAAGCCCCGCACAGAATGGCACCAGATAAAATGAAGAAGTTACCAGAACAAACGCATGAGATGATTAAAAGAAAAAGCAACTAGACCTAGCGTACCCCCTTAAAGTGCACCGGCACGATGTGTTAATAAGAAAGATGGAAGGGTGAGATTATGTGTTAGCGAAAGCTCAACAAGTTTACTCTTAAGAGCAGATATCTGTTACCTCAAAACCAATGATTTGTTTAACTAAATGAACGAAGCAAGGTATTTTTATAAGATTGATTTAAGACTTGGTATATTACCAAGTGAAGATTGAACTTATGGACATATCAAAAATGATTTTCAGAACTCAGTACTGTTGTTATAAAATTCTAGAAATGTTAGTGGGATGAACTGATATACCAGTGATATTTAAATTTGATGAGTAGAATTTTGAAGGAAGAATTTGGATAAGATATACTTGCGTTAATTAAGAAGAACCATGCAACCTATACAATGATAGCTGAGGAGTCAAAGAAGAAAAAAGCAGTATAAAAAGAGTTTACCAGGTGAAAACTTTAATGGCAGGAGGTATAATTCTTAGTATAGACAGTCAGTAAGGAGGAGACAAAAAGGGGATTCAGCAGAAAAATTTAAAGATAGTATGAATGAGGAAAGACCAGAAGCACCAACAAAAGTAAGAAGTTTTATCATGGGCCAGTTATTATTGGAAATTTGTGCAAGATTTCTTGAAAGTTGTAATATTAGAGATGAAGTTAACCAGGAAAAGCAAGAAGGTTATATGAAATGGAGAAGGGTGAAGAAAGCTTTGCGGAGTTAAATGAGAGAATGGTTACAACACCTATTTTATCACTTTGAAATCATCAGGGAGATTTGGTAGTTTATAATGATACTTCTCGTAAGGGAATAGGATGTGTGTTGACGCAAAACAATAAAGTTATTGCATATGCATCCAGATAACCGAAACCTTATGAGCAGAAGTACCCTACTCATAATTGGGAATTAAAAGCAACAATAATATTCATTTTGAAAGATTGGGAAATATTATAAGTATAGAGAAAGATGTGAGATATATACGGACCACAAGAGTTGAAGTATGAACTCTCTAGGAAAAGCAAATGTAGTGGCAAGAGATGAGCAAGAAGGAGAGAGAATGAACATAGAGACTGTACCAGAAGAATTATCTATGGAATTCTAGAAGTTGGAATTGGAAGTCAGAGTGCATGATCCAAAAAGGAGTGAGAATATATAAGTATAAATTTTCAGTCGGGATTGTTAGAAAAGATAAAGAAGTGTCAGGAAGAGGTAGTAGATCAGGATATAAATCATTTAGTATGGGAAGAATAGTGCATGCAAAAAGGACGATCAAGGTATTCTTAGGATTTCTTCTAGAATTTGGATTCCACCAGTGATGGAACTGAAGAATGAAATTTTACAGGCAGTTCATAATTTGAGGTATTCAATCCATTCAGGGAGTACCAAGATGTATAGAGATTTAAAGGAAATTATAGGTGGTTAGATATGAAGTGAGGAATTGTGGAATGAATTAGCAGATGTTATATATGTCAACAGAGTTAAAGTAGAGTATCAGAGATCAAGTGGATTGCTACAATCACTGGAAGTTTGGAAGTGGGAGCATATCACCATGGATTTCATAGTTGGGGTTACCAAGCACAAAAACTAATCATGATGCCATTTGGCTTATAGTGGATAGATTTACCAAGTCAGCTCATTTTCTGCCTATAAACGAAAGATTTTCGCTCGATAAGTTGATCCATAGGTGCCTGAAGGAAATTGTAGTACGTCATGAAATTCTTGTGTCTATCGTATCTGATCGAGATCCAAGATGTAATTCGAGATTTTGGAAGAGTTTTCAAGAATGTTTAGGAACAAGATTGAATATGAGTACGACTTACCACCCGCAGACGGACAGCTAGAGTGAAGGAACGATCCAAACAATCGAGGACATGCTACGTGTTTGTGTATTGATATTAAAGGAAGTTGGGATAAGCATTTACCTCTGGTAGAATTTGCTTACATTAACAATTATCACGCCAGTATTGGGATGCCACCCTATGAAGCCCTTTAGGAACGCAAATGCAGATCTCCAATGTATTGGGACGAAGTAGGAAAACGCAAAATACTCGGACCTGAATTGGTGCAGCAGACAAAGGAAGTTGTTGAAATTATCCAGAAGAGATTAGTAGCCGCACAAGATCGTCAGGGAAAATATGCAGACCAGTCAAGAAAAGACATGGAATTTGAAGAAGGAAGCTTGGTATTATTGAAAGTATCACCGTGGAAAGGACTAACGAGGTTTGGAAAAAAAAGGAAGCTAAGCCCAAGATATGTCAGACCTTTTGAAATCCTAAAGCGCATTGGTAAAGTAGCTGACGAGTTGGCGTTACCCCCGCACATGGAGCACATTCACAATGTTTTTCACGTATCGATGCTCAAGAAATATAATCCAGACTCCAGGCATGTAATAGAATATGAGCCAATAGAGCTTCAGGCAGATTTATCATATGTAGAGAGTCCGATAGAGATTCTAGAGGAAAGAGAGAAAGTATTGAGAAATAAAGTGGTAAAGTTAGTAAGAGTATTGTAGAGAAACCCAAAGGTTGAAGAGTCAACCTGGGAGTTAGAAAGTGATATGAGAGAAAAGTGTCCACATTTGTTTTCTTAGAAGATTCTGAGGACAGAATCCTTTTAAGGGGGGAAGGATATAATATCCGGGATATATCGTGTAATTATTTTTGCTAATAGATAATTATTATATGTATTCAGTATCTATTCTGTGAATTATTTGTTAAGTGTTAAAAATGTTTGAATGTTTAAAAATATTATTAATTGAGTATTTCAATTTTTTTATGTCCAAAATAAAATATAGATAATTGTCATATCTTCCTAATTATTTTTATGTTAATTTATGAATTTATAGGAATTATATGGATTTTTTTAAACTCTTGTTCCGGGTATTTAAAACCTATTTTATGAAAACGGGAACCAACCACCGTTAACCGTTTTTACGTTTTTAGAACCCGAAACTCTTCCGAGAACTCCTTCCTAACCCAATTGCAATATTCCGAGAATTTTCCATGTTTCGACTTTTTCGATCCGGCGTACGGTTTGTCCTGCGCGGGTCCCGGCGCAATATTTTTGATACAATATTCATTTCGATAAATCAATAAAACCCGTATTTTCGATAAACGGGAGCTTTTTATTAAACTATCCCAATTATCACCTCGTAGTACGTGTAACCAGGCGCTGAGACCAAGACCGCAGTACAAATTGTACTGATTTGGATAATTATCCCGAAAACCGATACCGTTTGGATTAGTTTTTATAAATAAACGTACCGTTTTATATCCGGAATGATCCAACGGGATACTAATTCTCCGTAATTATAAATAGCCTTTTACCGTATTTTATTTCGTATCAAAATCATTTGCAGATAGATAATTATATAATTTTTACAGAGAAAAATCATATATTCATAAACCTTTCTGAGAATCAAACCACAAATTCAAGGTGTTAGTGAAATCCGTTTGGAAAGTTGGAGTAACCAATTTGAAGGTCTCAAGGAGTACTATCAGATTCCAGGACCTGTTTTACTGCAGAATCAAAGGTTGATTTTTTTATAAATTTAATTATTTTCGAATTATTTTCATGAAAAATATGAATTTTTGTTCGGATGATTGTTTGTATGATTTGATGATTGCATGTTGTAGAGCTTGTTTTCCTGATGATTTTGGTATATTATACGTCTAATTTGGAGTCCAATAACATGTTCAAATTTGAGTTTGATTTTCGAATTTCAAAATTAGGGTTTATAACCCGTATGAATGTTCTTAATTGAAATTTGGGGGTTTCTTATTCTGGAATAGATTGATGTTGTGATATAGTGGATTGTGTTCTCTGTAAAATTTGCAATCCAGTCGTATAAGTTTCATGAATCAAGGAGGTCTGTAGAGAAGGGAGTTGTGTTTTGAATATTTCTGAAGTTCGCCGGAAACTGGCAAACTTCACGGCCAAATTCCGGCCAACTCAGGGATTGTTAGATCGATTTGATTGCATGGTTATGTTCCTGGTAATCCGTAGATGTGATCTGGAGCTTGTGGCAAGGTGAGGAGGCCGAAATCGTGTTCTCCGGCCACCCCTGTGTTTTCCGGCGACAGGACTGCAAAATTGCAGTTTAGTCCCTGTAGTTTTGTAGATGATGAAGTTTAGTCCCTGAAGTTTCCAGACTTTGCAAAAAATTGGATTCCTGTTTTAAAAATGTTTAAAAATCATATTTCCTATTTATTTTTATTATAAAAATCCGTTTTTAATTTCTGAAAATTCTAAAATTTATTATTTTAATTCCGAAAATTATTTTTTAATTCACAAATAAATCTGAATTAATTAGTTAATTAATTTCAGTTAAATTTTAATTGATTAATTAGTCAATTAATTCAAAAATTAATTGATTAATTGATTTAATTAATTATTAATTGATTTTTAATTAATTATTTAATTAGATTTAAATTATTTAAAAATAATTTAATAATTTCGAAAAATAGTTTCGAGCTTTAAAATATTATTCTAAATTATTTTCAAGGCTCGATAATTATTCTAAAATTGTTTCGGAGCCAGAATTGGCCAACCGAACCCTGTTTATTATTCCTAAATTGATCCAACGACCCGTTTTAATTCCGAAAAATGTTTTAAAAATCATTTTAAATACCAGAAAGCCTATTTATGACCCGAAATGTCTTTATAAATAATATGTCATTGATTACGTGATGTATTATGTGTGACTTGTTGATTGACTGTCGGTTTATATATTCGATGATTACTGTTTATGGCATAACTTTCAATCCGTTAATCGGATTTGGGTGAAACGAAGGGTAGATAGAAGTATGTGTTGAACAGAATCGTATGAGTGGAATATTGATAGATACTTATGATGCCTAGCAGAGTAAGCAAGGCGTAAGAAAGAGAAGTAGGTGATCAGAAAATATAATTTACATGTAGAAAATACAGCAAATAAGCAGAGATTAGAAGCGAGGCATAGGAGAAACAGATGAATGGTGGTTGAATAGAATCGTAGACACGTACAAGTGAGGTTGGAATCAATTATGATAAGGCAAGTACTTCTAAACCTTTCTCGAGATTTATTGCAAATATTTCTAAATTCTCTTGTGACCTATTGTTAATATTCAAAATAGCTCTCTTTTATATTGGAAATACTTTGAATCCTCCAGCCTTGAACCTGAGCCACATCATTTGATCTTTGAGCCGTAAGCCTTATTCTTTGTGAACCATTTCTTGTGGATTTACCAAATATTAAACCACACAAATACGATACTACTCCACAAATATATATCCATCATATACCAAACACTGGAACAAAATTGTTTATATATACAAAAACTTTTATACTTAACCATACCTTGTGATATCAAAGCACTAAAACTTTGGAAAAACACTATTCATCTAATACCCGATTATCCTACCGGCTGGAGGCCACTTCTTTTATGTATTTTGACATACCCTTTTTGGTAACTATGAACTTTTACCATGCTCTTTTACAAATGTTTTATGGTTATTGATTATGATCTGGTTTTATTGAACTCTATTGTTTATCATATTGAAATGCTTTAGAATTGGATAGTTTTCTTTGTATGGACCAGATTCGTGGTCAGACCATATCGACGGTCAAGTTAGGCCAATGTGTGCCTTGGATCCAGTAGTTAGAGCAGTGATGTGTGCTTTGCTCGGGGTTAGTGCGTGACTGATCAGCAGCCTAACCTTGGTTTAAAAACTTAAAATGAATAATCCAATTCTATTGATTGTTTAACAAGAAACTTGATTCCTTTGAATCATCTCATTTATTATTGTCTAACCTCAGTTATTGATAATATGACTTGCTGATCTAGTTAGCTCACTCTTGCGAATCTTTTTATATATTCTACAGTTAAGAAGGATACGGTTGATAGCAAGGTTTCCTAGTTCAATGTTCGAGCTAGGATTCCAGATTATGATTGATCGAGCTAGCAGGAGCTTATGGCAGTAGTGAGATAGCAAGGTTGTAAGAATGATTTTATTATCAATTGTAAGTTAAATTAGTTGGGATTTGGTATGATGTAATAATTAAGGTTGTGGCTTATTTTCATACTTTAACCTATTGCGATCCGTGGTTTTGTGAAGCAGGGTCATTATAAATAATATTTCTTATACAGGTTGATATATTGTGTTTGTATTGTGGACCCCAAACTTCTGACCCGGGTTTGGAGGGCGCCACACCCTAACCAAATCTCAACCCACAGTCAAAAAGGAGGATCTCTTATACATCTGTGACATCAAGGAGTTTTCTGAAATAAACCTCTACTTGGATGAATTGGAAGAAGTAAGAGGGATTGATGCTTATAGACATCTTCCTGAAAGGCTAGTGTTCAAGTACAAGGGAGGGAAAGAAATCACATGGCCACTTTACAGGATTCTTCAAGAAAGCCAATTTGTACTGATAAAGGTCTATTCATCCTTCAAGAAGAACTTTGGATTTAATGTGACTACAAGGAGAATAGTCCTAAAGAAAATAGAAGAGCTAAGGAGTAATAAAGCCAAAGATGCACTTCCAAAAACTCTATCAATTCCCTTCACAGGGAAGATAGTGCATTTGAGGCCTTATTGGCTGATGGAGTTCATGGATGATAAGGGAGTTAGAAGATTCTTCAGACTGGATGACCAATTGAGTATCTCTAGCAATGAGACTCTATTGGAAATGCAAGAAATGCTAGATCTATCTGAAGCTGATGAACTTGAATTCCACAGAAAACTCCAGAATCAAATAACGGAAAACAACAAGAAGCTTGGGAAGAAATCCAGACAATCAAGGAAATAGAATTATCCGCTCAGACTAGAGGAGCACCTTGATAATGATTGTGAGAACTCTTTGTACACTTTGTTTTATTCAATTTTCAATAAATTTGCAACACTTATCAGTTTTATCTACTATTTTTTAATCTGTATTTTTAGGGTGTTTTGTTATCATAAAGTTTCTCTTAATTTATGGCTACAATTCCAGTAGATATAAATTGGGGGATATTGTTAGGAATATGTTATGAACTTGATGATAAGTCAAACAAAATACCTTAGTAGATTTAACTTAGTGAATTTTGTAGCACTCGATAGATGATACAATATAGTCCCGACGGATGAACTTTATAGTCCCGGCGGATGACAAATTGACATCCATCGGGTGAGTAGCTTACGTAACAAATAAGTACTATAGCATATTTCTACAAACAACATATATTAGTCAAGTTGATTGCTTAGGGATCTGTAAGTCATGTTAACTACTAGATTGATATGCAGAATAGGTTGATTAATTGTAAATTTGAGATGTCTTGTAATTCTCTATAAGTGAAATAGAGTCAAATGGCATATAGACTCCCGACGGATGATCTACAAGACTCCCGACGGATGATCAACAAAGCTCCCGACGGATGACAAACATAGTCCCCATGGATGATCAAATTCAAATAGCTGTTGACAGTGACAACACAGTCACATGTGTTGGGTGTTTGCAAAAGGAATGTGGCAGCCTGTTAAGCAAGAATTTGAGAATAATGAAGCATTACCATTTCCATGCAATTGTGAAGATATTCAAAGATGCTGGAATAGAGGAGTGAAGCAGTATGAAGTTAGACTAGACATTCTATAAGCATTTCTCTGTAGTTTTGTTTGTTCAAAGTTGTAAAGCAGTTGTGAGCTATTCAAAGCTTCATAGAGTTCTCATTTGATATATATATATATATATATATATATATATATATGGTGGATACTTTCAAATCCACCAGAAATTTTTAAAAGCTTGTGTTTTTATTACTTAGTGTTTTGATTTCCATTACTCTTTTATTCTGCACCATTGCTAATCAAACACTGCTATATTTATCAAGTTAGAACATTCTTTAAATTTGAAAAAGTAGAAAGAATTACATTCAACCCCCCTTTTGTAATTCTTGTTGTATTGTTAGGGAATAACACTTAATATTTATAATCCGCACCTTTGCATACACTACAAGAAAAAGTTGAATAGACATCATATGTTAGACATCCGCTGATATTGTCACTGATGTTAAAAGAAGCAATAACATCAACCCGTGTTTTTCCGCAGTCTATGTTATTTGAAGATATCGGTTATTTAATAACTGATGTCGAAAATTAAAAAAAAATAAAGACGCGCTCCTTCAATTTTGTTCCCCCCTTAACGAAATATTTTCAGCTTCCCCCTTCTTTACCAATTCTCCCCGCCCCCATTTTCAGAAACTAAACTAAAAATAAAACACTCTCTCCCTCTTCACTCTCTCTCGTCTAACCCCCCTCTCTCTCCACCCCTACCCCCTCCATCGAAAGTCCCGAAGTTCCTCTCTCTTGTCTCAACCCCACCCCCACTCTCTCTCTCTCCCGCCCTCCCCCTCCACCGGAAGTCCCGAAGTTCTACTATCGCTGACCCGATTTGTTCGACTGAAAGCTTATTCAATTTGTTGGAAGATATAAAGCTCAAATTGGTACATAAGTAAGCTACAAAACTCGAATTCTTAGTTTTATTTAGTTTTAAATTGGGGATATTTCAATTCTAAACCCTAATTTTTTTAATTTTGTGATTTGTTTTTTTTTCTGACTTTTAGTTAGGGATTTGTTCAAGATTCTATTTTTTTGTAACCCAAGTAATTATATTCTCTCATTTGTTGACCATTGCAGTGATTATCCTTATACTAGTTTGGCTCTTCAACTTCCGGGAAGGCGTTGCATTTGAATTCAGGACCATGGCTGGATTCATTTTGGTAGCAGGAGAAGGTAAGATTTCAGTAGTTTAGTTTAACTTTCAATTAAATTTCTAAATTATTGATTGTCAGGCTGATATATAATTCTTTTGTAGATAATCATGATGGGGTGCTTTCGCTAAACTTTTTGTCGGTTATGTTCCAAGGACAACCACTGAGGAAGAATTAAGTTGATTGACTTGTTGAGTTAGTGTATGTGTGTACAGATTGTTCCCCACTTGCTTGGTTCATGATTATGTTTTTCTTTGTGATTAATATTTAATAACTTGTTGCATATGGATATTAACTCTTATCATTTGGTTAATGTTAAAATTTTCAGTTTCCTATTAATACTACTTTCCTATGAAGATCTGCCTTTTAGTGCATTTTCATTTTAGTGCTTTCTAATTAAGTTATGGTCTTTTATCTTCCATCCTACTATAACAGGGGAGATTTAGTCACCAATGGATATAACCTTAGTAGAATTTGTTGATCCAAGAAAACCTATCGCGGTTAGTATTCAGAGCCAATGTCAAGGGTATCTAATCTTTGATCCTCTTCTTTTTTTTTTCATTTATCTTGATGATGATTTCTTTTTATGTAATATTGGTCGATCACATTTGAAACTTGAAACCTCGATGTTTGATAAATTGACATGACTCTGTATTTCTTTTGAATATGAGCTTTGAAGGTCCCATTTTGTGTCAAGATTGAGCTTAAGAATGGGGTGCAGATTATTGTTTGGCTTTTTAAGGGAATTTGTGGGGGTAAAGGTTTCACTGTATAATGTTTGGTATTCAGTAGCAGCAATAAACACAACTCTAGTTATACTACTTTCTTGCATGTTCTAAGGGCCCCAATCATAAAATTATACTATCATAATTAATGAGGATATATTTATTTAGTAAAGTAACTGCTGATTCAATTTTACTAATCTTTTCATGTTATGTGTTACACTAGCTCCTCGGATGACTGGATTTTTGTTCAAATTATTTGTCTGGTTCTTAGAGCTGAGAATTCTAAAGCCCCTTTTGCTCTACATACTCAAGAGAGAAAATCAAATCCACAAGGTATACATTTCGCTTTGTGTGTTTAACTCTAATGACACAATTTCCTGCAGGTGGTTGGATTATATATTTATATCATGCTTTAACAGTAAACTTCTGGTTAATTATTCATTTATGTAAATGAGGATAAACATATATTTTTCTCAGCCAATACGAAGAATTAATGTGCATATAACAAAATTTTATCGAATTTGGATATCTGAGACCTTTGACAGTTCATGTGTTTGGTTTTAATTCGTATGAGATCAAGACAGTTTTTCCAAGGGTTACATCGATCTTAATTCTTATAGTACACCAGACCAACTGATACTTTACTTTACCTGTAGGCGTGGAATTTAACAAATTAGTGTCAACATTGAGGCCCAATGAACCAGAAGATATGGTTGTATCTGCTTTCCAGAAGATAACTGTTTCAAGTTTTAAATCAGATAATCAAGAATAACACTGATAATCTGGAAAATGTGTGTCTTGTTGGGTTTGTAAGTTTTGTGTTCATTTTGCGCTTTAAGTCCTTAATTTGATAGAGTGGTATAAGAATGTAGTTTTATTTGTAATAAGTCTGTCCTGAATATACATTATATACAAAGACTCGTATCTTTATTCTACTAGAGCAATGCAGTAGTATGTTGGAGATGGGTTTTCTGATCGCCAAATTGAATTAGCAATAGTCCAATACTTGTGGGTTTTCTTGATGCTGATTATGCAAAATACAGGTTGGTTGTTGTATGTGGTTTAAGTGAATCGGTTATACTTTGTTCTTAATTCTTATTTCTTATATTCCTGTTACCATTTAGAGTTCTTAGAGTCCACTGTTGGATGTAAATGATGTTGAATTTCTACTGTCCTTAGCTTAATTACTTTTATTTGTGTTGCTGCAGTTGGACAGCTATTACCGGTTAGTGACCATGGAATGCTACTTTTCTCAAAATAAGCCATCCCCCATCATGGTTTTGCTGCATATTACCCATTTATTGAGAAGATATTTAAAGATGATGCAATGCTTCATTTTGGCACTCACGATTCTCTTGAATTTATCTAGACAGTCTTAGGCAATATTCCCAATGTTTACTATTACGCAACTATATATGTAATAAAACTAGATACTTGATATTTATGAATATGAGTGTTTAGTTAGTTTATTGTTTAAATACTTTTAGTAAATAAATACTCATGTCAAAAAAACAATTGTACATCACTTTTAATAATATAAATATTGATGTCTTAAAGGTAATTGTACATCACTTTTTCCTAAAAACTAATGTAAAAGACTAACATGTTCAAGTCTAAAATGAACATAGACATGACTTTCACTACAAGAATAAGACCAATATACATCACCTTATAGACATCGCTGTCATTAAGGACCGATATTAAAAATGTGTTTATGTAATATCCTGTAATTTTTAAAATTAGATTAATAATAGAATAATAGAATAAAAAGAGATTAAAATTAGATAAGAGCTAGGATTTAAAATTTGATTAGAGTAATGGGCCTAAAATTTGGATTAGATTCTAATATGGATAACTTGTAGGTTTAGATATAGGGTTTTGTATCGTTATAAATACACCATATTCGTGTTTCTCGTCTTTTATATTAAAATTCGTAGGCCTTTTTCTCTCACAAAAATAGCAGTTTTGTAGAATTCGTAGAAAATTTATCGTAAGTCAGAATTCAGTGATTCTGGACTTTTCGGAAAGGTCTTTTCGTTCTCTACAACCTTCTTCTTTTATGTTTTCCAAGAAATCATCATTTAAAGGGTCAAAATCGAGTAGTTTCAGATCTGGTCCGTTTTTAGGTAAGTTTTCGATCGATCTTGCTAGTATTTTCAAAATTGTGTGTTATGTGTATATATTTGATTATCAAAACATGGGCTAAGTGATGGTATATTTGAAAGTATTATGTGTTATAGAATATGTATCGATGTATACGTGTGCTGTCTCAACGATAATTTTGGATCTTTGATTTGTGCCATGGTTTGTGAAAATATCGAATAAGAACTTAGGACCGTAGTCACCGGATTGTAGTGACAGTTTTCTGAAAATTTAGGACCGTTATCACCGGGTTGTAGTGGTCGTGGCATGAATTGTGGATTTTGAATTATTGTTATTTATGTGATATGTGTATTGTGTATATCGAATAAGAATAAGAATATGTATCGAAAGTGTTTATTTCGTATATCGTATCATATATGTTATCGTATTTTGTTATATGTGTTCATGTTACTTGGCCTACTAGTTGGATCGATTGGTTTCTTGCTGAGCTTCGTAGCTCACCCCTAACAATTTCAGGTTTCGTCCGAGATTCGAGTTGAATAGCATTGGAGTTCGAGAACCATAGTTTGGCGTAGATTGACTTTTGAACTTCCGTTAGCTGCGCTTTTGTAATAGTCATCTTTGTAATAGAATTTTGGATTAATAAGTTGGACTTTGTATTAGTTTTGATTTAGATTTAATAGTCCGGAAGTATGGGTTGTTCCAGTTGGTATCTAGAGCAGGCTGTCTTTCAGAGTGTATTAGGTATGAGACTAGTACATTCCCTAAGATTCGATCTTGTGGACCATACTTTGACCAGTGATAGATCAAGGGGTAGACGTGTCACAAATTTTAGGATGTTGTGAATTTGGGGACCAAATTCTTTTTAACGAGGGTAGTATGTAATATCCCGTAATTTTTAAAATTAGATTAATAATAGAATAATAGAATAAAAAGAGATTAAAATTAGATAAGAGCTAGGATTTAAAATTTGATTAGAGTAATGGCCCTAAAATTTGGATCAGATTCTAATATGGATAACTTGTAGGTTCATATATAGGGTTTTATATCGTTATAAATACACCATATTTGTGTTTCTCGTCTTTTATATTAAAATTCGTAAGCCTTTTTCTCTCACAAAAATAGCAGTTTGTAGAATTCGTAGAAAATTCATTGTAAGTCAGAATTCAGTGATTCTAGACTTTTCGTAAAGGTCTTTTCGTTCTCTACAACTTTCTTGTTTTGTGTTTTCCAAGAAATCATCGTTTCGAGGGTCAAAATCGAGTAGTTTCAGATCTGGTCAGTTTTTGAGGTAAGTTTTCGATCGATCTTGCTAGTATTTTCAAAATTGTGTGTTATGTGTATATATTTGATTATCAAAACATGGGCTAAGTGATGGAATATGTGAAAGTATAATGTGTTATAGAATATGTATCGATGTATACGTGTGTTGTCTCAACGATAATTTTGGATCTTTGATTTATGCCATGGTTTGTGAAAATATTGAATAAGAACTTAGGACCGTAGTCACCGGATTGTAGTGACAGTTTTCTGAAAATTTAGGACCATTATCACCGGGTTGTAGTGGTCGTGGCATGAATTGTGGATTTTGAATTATTGTTATTTATGTGGTATGTGTATTGTGTGTATCGAATAAGAATAAGAATATGTATCGAAAGTGTTTATTTCGTATATCATATCGTATATGTTATCGTATTTTGTTATATGTGTTCATTTTACTTGTCCTACTAGTTGGATCGATTATTTTCTTGCTGAGCTTTGTAGCTCACCCCTTACAATTTTAGGTTTCGTCCGAGATTCGAGTTGAATAGCATTGGAGTTCGAGAACCATAGTTTGGCGTAGATTGACTTTTGGACTTCCGTTAGCTGCGCTTTTTTAATAGTCATCTTTATAATAGAATTTTGGATTAATAAGTTGGATTTTGTATTAGTTTTGATTTAGATTTAATAGTCCGGAAGTGTGAGCTGTTACAGTTGGTATCTGGAGCAGGTTGTCCTTCAGAGTGTATTAGGTATGAGACTAGTACATTCCCTAGGATTCGATCTTGTGGACCATAGTTTGACCAGTGGTAGATCAAGGGGTAGACGTGTCACAAATTTTAGGATGTTGTGAATTTGGGGACCAAATTCTTTTTAAGGAGGGTAGTATGTAATATCTCCTAATTTTTAAAATTAGATTAATAATAGAATAATAGAATAAAAAGAGATTAAAATTAGATAAGAGCTAGGATTTAAAATTTGATTAGAGTAATGGGCCTAAAATTTGGATCAGATTCTAATATGGATAACTTGTAGGTTGAGATATAGGGTTTTGTATCGTTATAAATACACCATATTCGTGTTTCTCGTCTTTTATATTAAAATTCGTAGGCCTTTTTCTCTCACAAAAATAGCAGTTTTGTAGAATTCGTAGAAAATTCATCGTAAGTCAGAATTCAGTGATTCTGGACTTTTCGGAAAGGTCTTTTCGTTTTCTATAAATTTCCTGGTTCGTGTTTTCCAAAAAATTGTCGTTCAGAGGGTCAAAATCGAGTAGTTTCAGATCTGGTCAGTTTTTGAGGTAAGTTTTCGATCGATCTTGCTAGTATTTTCAAAATTGTGTGTTATGTGTATATATTTGATTATCCAAACATGGGCTAAGTGATGGAATATTTGAAAGTATTATGTGTTATAGAATATGTATCGATGTATACGTGTGTTGTCTCAACGATAATTTTGGATCTTTGATTTATGCCATGGTTTGTGAAAATATTGAATAAGAACTTAGGGCCGTAGTCACCGGATTGTAGTGACAGTTTTCTGAAAATTTAGGACCATTATCACCGGGTTGTAGTGGTCGTGGCATGAATTGTGGATTTTGAATTATTGTTATTTATGTGGTATGTGTATTGTGTGTATCGAATAAGAATAAGAATATGTATCGAAAGTGTTTATTTCGTATATCATATCGTATATGTTATCGTATTTTGTTATATGTGTTCATGTTACTTGTCCTACTAGTTGGATCGATTATTTTCTTGCTGAGCTTTGTAGCTCACCCCTTACAATTTCAGGTTTCGTCCGAGATTCGAGTTGAATAGCATTGGAGTTCGAGAACCATAGTATGGCGTAGATTGAATTTTGGACTTCCGTTAATTGCGCTTTTGTAATAGTCATCTTTGTAATAGAATTTTGGATTAATAATTTGGATTTTGTATTAGTTTTGATTTAGATTTAATAGTCCGGAAGTGTGGGCTATTACAGTTTAACATCAGTTTGTTCCAAAACGATGTTAAAGACAGTTTTTTACATCAGTTATAAAAAAATGATTTCTAAACTACCTTTTAAAAAACCAAAAACTTACTCGGCCTCCTTCCCTCTTTGATTAAAACGTTTCCGCCTTACATTTTATCTCTGTACCTCTAAATATTCCCCAGCACTAAACTCTCTCATATCTCTTTCTCTCTCCCGACTTTCTCTTTTTCTTTCTCTCTTTCTAACTCTCTTCCTCTCTTTCTTCATTCCTCAATTTTCTCTTTTTCTCGCTGTCACTCTCAATCTTCACCCTCAAATCATAACCGTAACTTACTAAACCCCTAATTTGAACCCTAGACTTGAAATTCCTAATTCAAATCCTAGATTTCAATTTATCAAAACCTTGGTTGCGACAAAAATGGTCGATTAGCTGTAAAGGAGGTTGAAGATTGGTCGATTTGTGCAAATAAGGTTGAACCCTAGCTAGAACCTGCTCTCAATTAGTAAGTTTTATTCTAATTTATTTTCAAAATTCAATTTTTGGTTTAATTCATCTTTTTTCTACAGACTTCTTTTGACAGATCTGGAGAATTGAAAGAGTGTATTTTGCAGGAGTACTTCTCAGTTTTATTCTAATATATTTTCTCATGTTATGTATTTCTTTTGATTTTACAGAGCTCGGGTCTGATTAGTATGATTTTGACTTTCAGGGGTTTAGTAATATGAATTTGTATGTCAGAGCTCCTGTTCAGAGCTTAAGGGTTTAGTAAGTTTGAATTTGTATGATTCATAACTAAATAGTTAGTTTTGCAACACTTGTATGATTCATAACATGTGGGGCTATCACTTTCCAGGTTGGCTCGTTGAAACCTGAGAAATCCATAGAAGATGATGTTCAAGCAAACAAAAGGGCTTGCAATTCTTTCAATTACCAAAGTTGGAATGATGATGATAATGTGGATGCCGTTGTTACTCCTACAGGTAGAAAGGGTTTGTTAAGTGTTTCTATTGTATTGGTCATAAATCACCATTTTGCTATTAATGAGGAATCATCTATTTGTGTGGAGTGTCTTTTCTCCAAAGTAAGTCGAACTAAACTGGGAATTGGGTTTATATATGCATATTGAATTTTTCTAGGCTATTTTGTATAGATTATCGCTAGCGTCATATTTATAACTTTCTTTGTGTTCATTCTCTCACATAAGTATAATCTCCATGATATCCGTAGATTTGGATTACATTTTGGCATGGTTGATCTGGAAAGCCTAATCGAGGACCAAAATACTCTCTGCTTTGCAGAGGCTAAAACTTACTGTATTGACACTGGACAGTTAGTTTTAATTAATTGTGACTTGGTCCAGGATATTTACTTTTAAGTTATACAATGTGAATATCAGATTAGTTGCTTCTTATCATTTCACACAAGACTTGGGGTAAATTTTTTATGACAGCTGCATATGAGTCATAGTTTAGCACTAGTTGAGATGAACCTCAAAAGACCTATCACGTAAATCTCATTAGTAGGGACTAGAGCTGGCCAAACTGGCGGTTTGGCTCGGCACGAACGTAACTCGGCTCGCCTAGTATTCACCTAATTCGACTCGTCACGGTCCGGTTCATTATTCGGCACTATTCGGGTATGCACACGAGCCGAGCACGATCTGTATTTTAGGAAACCGGAACCGGCCCGTAACCGGACCGGAACCGCTCGCCAAAGCTGCAGACGAATAAATAGCAGAAAAAACAAATAAAAAATGAATTAATCGGCCCGTTATTCGCCAGGCCCTCCAGCTCGCGGTTATTCACGAGTCATCTATTGACTTTTCTTCCTCCACATCATCTTTGAAATACCTGTCCCTTGTGGTGATCTTTCGTGAATGTCACATTTTTTTTAAAAAAACTTATAAATTGTTGATACCAAGTTGAGTAGGATGAACCAGATATATTAGCAATAGTTATATTCTGACTTTGTGAATTAAGAATTCAAAACTTCATTGCGTCATTTCACACTATTTGCTTACAACTAAAAATTAATCAGATGATGAATTTGTTATATTTTATATTTTATTTAAATTGTAAACACGGTTTGTTCCATTTTTTTAGAGAGGAGTCCTCTCAAATTAATTGTAACATTTTTTTAATTAATAAAATTTATAGAGGTACCGTCCTCTTTTCCCTTATTTTAATACATATTAGTCTTCCAAAATCGAAAATATATTTTAACAGAAAAAATTAAGATAAAAAAAAGTAAAAACAAAACATACATCATATACAATTTGCGTACATGTGTATAAAAAGGAAAAAAACAAAAAAAACAAAGTAATAAATATAAGGAGAAAAACGTGTACAAAAACAAACTGAAGTAGTGTGATTTGTGAACTCTATGAAGTCATGCACGTGCTATACAACATCATGGAACCGGTTTATTCGTTACTTATTCGCCTAACCGCCTAAACCGTGTAGCTCGACTAAACCGCGTGCCGTTCATGGTTGATTGCTTTCCAGGACCGGCTCGGCAAGGCCCGGACCGTAAATTTATACGGGCTGTTCTCGAATTCTGTTCAACATTAACCGGCCCGTTAATTATTCGTGTAAGGCACATGTCATAGCCTATTTGTACATTCGAGGATTTAACTCAACTCAAATAAGAATGTAATAAGTAAATAGTGGATCTACCGTCAAAGAGATCTCGCAAAGTAATATCTGTCAAAGGATTCAGAAACAAGGTTCATCTACAGACTTGAGGAATTAATTCACTGGAAGAAGTTCAAGAAATTGATCATGCCTCAGTGATATAAATCAAGATTGTGGATTTAATCAAGTGACAGAGATCTCGTCAGGGTATCAGTTAATTACAAGGATTTAATCTGAAGAAAATCAAGTTGTCAAAGTCAAGATATGAAGAAACGTCACGGAAGTTAGTCACTCATGAACCAGACAGTACATCGAGTGTCGACATTGAAGTGGTGGAATTGATTCATAATTTTCAGTGATTTTCAGAAGAATGGTTGTTGCTCAAGGTTAGTATTAATTCTCTATTAATTAATTAAGTCATATAATTTAATTAAGAAAATAAATTATATCTGCAAAGATTAATTTATTAATTAATTGAATTAATTGATTAATTAAATCAGAATTAATATTAAGGATTTTCAGAATTTAAATTGGATTAAAATTCATTTAAATTCAGCAAGACAAATCTGATTGTACTAATATGACAATCGGTATGACAATCAATAGGCATACCGAAAGTCATGCTAGTACAAATAATTGTCTTGCCGAAAGTTACACTGGAAGAGGATTGTCTTGCTAGTTCAATCAGATTGTCTTGCTAGTACAAACAATAGTCATACCGAAAGTCTCTCCAGTTCAACAGATTGTCTTGCTAGTACAATTGGATTGTCTCACCGATTGTCACTCCAGTTCATTCAAGTCTGTTGTTTGATTAAAAGAAGCAGAAGCAGAACACATTCATTATCCAGAACACAAGTCAAAAGAAGAACACAGCAGAGAAGAAAAAGAAGCAAAATATTTCATCCTTCATCTGTAAACTTCAAGATCATAATTTCTAGTTTGTAAAGTTAAATCCAAACCACTAGAAATCTTTATCTTGTTCTTGTGTAACAATCTAGCGGATCAAAATCCCTAGAACTTAATCTCAAATCATGTTTAGCATTTGATTCTAATTATTGCAAAAATAGAAAAAGTTCATGTCGAATTTATTCTAAATTTGTGATAATTAATTTGAGATTAATTCCTTGTAATCAATACAGTTGTTGTAACACCTTTCAAGTTTAATAATATTTTATTTAACTTGAATTTTGTTTCACATTTTTTATTCCGCATTTAATTCGATTATTCGGTACTGTTTGTATTCAACCCCCCCTTCTACAAACACATTGGGACCTAACAATTGGTATCAGAGCCTTCTGATTAACGAACAAATCAAGATCCTAGACTTTTGTGATTTTTCAACTCCTTGAATTTTTATTTATTCAAAAATTCATAATGACTTCACAAAAAGTTGGAACCGTTAAAATTCCACTATTTGATAAGGAAAATTACATCATGTGGAAGAAGAAGATGCTATTATTTTTACAAGTTGCAAATCCCAAATATCTGAACTTGTTAAAGAAGGGTCCAAAAACTCCGATGGTTATTGAACCAGAGGTGATAGAAGATGATGTTGTGATTACCAAGGCTAGAACCTATCCAAAAGAGCCTGAAGATTTTACTCCTGCTGAAAAGGAAGAAGCCTCCTTGGATGTCAGCCTTCAATTAATATTAATTGATTCCCTTGATCCCTTGATGAACAGACATGTGATGAACTGTAAAAATTCTAAACACATGTGGGAAACTATTGAGGTGATTAATGAAGGCACAGAGGAAGTTAGGGAGAACAAGTTGGAGATCCTAACCTCTGAGTATGAACA
The DNA here is from genome assembly GCF_009905375.1 of Apium graveolens. NCBI lineage: Eukaryota > Viridiplantae > Streptophyta > Magnoliopsida > Apiales > Apiaceae > Apium > Apium graveolens. The sequence continues at coordinate 128,778,951 of NC_133657.1, read as the reverse complement.
TTTTAAATCAAATCCAGGAGAAGGAATTTCTGAAGTGTTTGAGAGGTACAATGCATTGATCAATAACCTGAACATAAATGTAAAATATTATTCAATCAGGGAGGTCAACAAAAAGTTCCTTTTAACACTGCCAACTCATCTTGAACATAGAATCACTGCCATTAGAGAAGCTAGAGATCTAAGTGAGATTTCATTGGATAGACTCTATGGTGTGTTGAAAACCTATGAGTTGGAGCAGATTCAGCAGAAGGAAGTCTACGGGAAAGATAGAATGGTCAGCACATCTACTGCTCTTGTAGCTGAAGGTCAACAACAACAATCTCAACAGTCAGAGAGAATGGTATAGTTTTCCAAGGCTGAGGAAAATGTGATAGTAGCAGAATATGATCCTCCTACTACAAATCAATCCAGTGATGATTTTTATTCCTTGGAAGAGCTGGAGCAATTGGAAGATGAGTCAATGGCCCAAATTGTCAAGAGATTCTCCAATGTCAGATTCAAGAGAAATCCCAAGTTCAAGTACAAGTCCAACTATAACAGATTCCAGACAGGTGGATCTTCATCCTCTAACACCAGTAGTGGTGGATACAAAACAGGGATGGTTGATCGGAGCACCATTGGATGCTATAACTGCAATGAGTTGGGACACTTTGCCACAGAATGCAGGAAGCCAAAGCAAGTAAGGAAGAACTCTTATGATTCAAATCAGAAGAGTAACTCCGAAAGGGCTTACCTGGCAAAGGGAAGAAGCTGGGATGATGCTGATAGTGAAGATGAAGAAGATGAGAATCTTGCTCTTATGGCTATTGATGGAAAAGCTTCATCATCAAGAAAAGAGGTAAAATTTACTGATGCTTAATTAGTTTATCATCTAGGAGGTTCCTTAGATTGTGCTTGTCGTGATAATGAACTGTTAAGTCAGCATATCAAAGACCTTGAGAAAGAGGTCAATGAATTAAGACTTGTGCACATTAATCAAGACAAGTTAAAAGAACAAGTATCTTTTCTAGAGAATAGAGTTGACTATTATAGAAAACTCGAAACTATTCTCAAAGACAAGATCACCGGTCTTGAGACTAAGGTTAGAGCCTACTTCAATTCTTGTTCGAAGGCTAAAGAGTTCTACATTAAGCAAGCTGTTAATCAAACATCTGGAATAAGTTATGATTACAATGTTGCTATTGGAGAATTAGGCATAAACTCCCCTCCTCATGTCTGTGCTAAAGGGAGGGAAGTACCACATGTGCTTAAGGGTGTTGATGAACCCCTCTATAAAGCATCAATTGCTGAACCATTTGATGCGACCTCTTCTGTTATTCAAGAAGAAATACGTGCTGAAGATCTTGCTAATGAGAAGGTTGTTTCCAAGTCGAGTGTGTCGAAAGTTCCAGTCAAAGTTGTGAAAGCAACTGAGACTAAATCAGACACACATGAGTTAGATAACAAAAATGCCATGTCTACCATGCATAAATTGCCTGCTATTAATATCTCTCATAAAGCATGTGGTGTTTCTAATTGTATGTCTTGTGCTTTTAATATGATGTATGATTATTTTAATGGTAAGCATGTTTCTAATGATAAGACTACTCCTCATCAGCATGTGAATAACAAGAAGCATGATAGGTCTAAGACTGCTAGTGCTTCTAAGGCTAGAAAGGAGACATTTGTGCCTAAGCTTAAACAGAAATTTGTTAAAGCTGTTTACAAGGTCAAATGTTCAGTCATTGAGAAAGTTGAGACCATTAAAAATGTTGTTTTGCCTGACAAAGGACAATTCTACAAGTATGCCGGGCCCAACCAAGTTTGGGTTCCGAAGAAGGTCTAATCCATTTGTAGTGCAGGGCATTAAATAGGTGTAACCGGTAGTGTAGATTCTTGACAGTGGATCATCAAGACATATGACCGGAGATAGAGCCCTGCTATCAAATGTGGTTGAGAAAGCTGGCCCCCTGGTTACCTTTGGAGATAACAACAAAGGTTTATCTGAGGGATATGGCTGTTTGCAAGCTGGGAATGTTATCATTGAAAATTTGTATATTGTGCTAGGTTATTATCAGGAAGCAATATCTAACATATAGCACCAGTGACGAGACTTGAGAATATTACGACATATCAGGCGCCTGCTGCACATTACACTTGGAATTGGACTCTAGTAAGATGTGTACAAGTGTACTCCTGGTTGGTGAGTCAAAAGAGGAAGTCAATGCACCACAATTCATGGACTTTGTAGCTGCAGATCTATTGGACTATGCAATCTCTTCTTCACAATCTCACTTCAGGACTAGTGTACTACTCAAGCAATCGTCAAGGACATGGTATGGCACTCTAACTGAAGTTATAATTTAATATGAACTAGTAGAGTCGTCATATTTAAAACTCTCTTATCACTAGGCACAAACATATTGTTTTATATGTGCAGTGAGTTTTAGGAGAAAATCAAACTTCTTTCTACATTAGTGATTTCTTATTTCATGTAAAATCCTTTGAAATCACTATTGTACATCATCTCTCTCAAAAGATTAAATGTATAATTTTCATTCATTATAGATCTTAAGTACATTTTATCTCTCTATTGCCATATGTTCTGTGATACAGGTTCAGTCTCCAATGACTTTCTTTCACTGACAGTCATGAGGTTGAAAACCCACAACATCTATCCCAGACTGTAAAGACAAGCATATAAACAGAACCAACCAACACTCTCTTACCACTAAATATAGTATGAATGAGCATGAGGGAGATAGTGCCTTAGTGCACCACATAAGGAAGATTCTGTAGTCAACCCAGTAGCTCTGTCTCCTTAATAGATGAGTAGTATTTAAACCGAGACAACTGCTAGCTCCCATACATCTTCTCAAAAAGATGTAATGGCTGAAAAGGCACAAAAACAGTTACTAGATTCATTCTCTCAACAGGGTGCGTCTATTGAAATTTTCCTGTCGGCCAAGGTATCCGATGTAGTTTCACCACTTCAAAACTAAACAATTCTTGATGCACAAGGAAAGGTTTCACACACAAAGGATGAGTTGACGGAAACAAGAGTTTCGACCATTTTAAGGTCAGATTCGATTGTTTAAGGTTCGTTAATGGACCAATTGCCTTTACAGGTGTTAGGAGAGGATACTGATCCAAAAGCCATATGTCAGTGGTCAGTGTCTACCTCCCCAAGCTTAAATCTCCTGGATGCATCTGCGGATAGTGGATGTGACATAGGCGCAGATCGGCAACTTTTTGACAATGATTCAGATATTACCTGATGAGTCACAAGGAAATGTCTTCACAGACATTAGAAGGGAACTTTGATCTTTATGCTAAATTCGTTGGATCATTGTTTACCTTCCCAGAATTCAAATCTGGAACCCTAAAAGGGAAACAAGCAACTTGTAGATTATGACTCAGATTCATCTGACGAGTTTAACAAGGATGTGGATTTGCGAACTCCCATTGCACCACCTGTGACCTCCTTAAGGATGGTTAAGGTGATTTTCCTTGCAGGTACAGCTGAATTTTGGAGCTATGAGAGGAGTGATACACTTGTGAGAATGAGTGTAAACAAGAGTGGAGAGAAGAGTGAAACACATGTGAGGTACACTAAACAGAATCACACACTCACAGTGAGGAAGAAAGAGAAACTACTTGTTATTTCTTTTCCAACCAAGTGAAATATGAGAACTCCTTCAGACGACGGCATACATTCCTTCACTAAGGGGGAGATAAAAGCTTTAGTAATAGTTTGGAGGATTCCTCAACTAAGGGGGAAAAATAGCAGGGAGAAGGAAAAAGATAAAGCATATGTACACTACACCACACCATTGTTGTTTGTAACTACGGATCCTATTGTACGGGAGAGGTGGTAAACACAAGGTGATTTTCTAGTAAGGGAAGAAGCTGTTAAGGGAGTACCATTGGTTTTTATATGCGGATCCTATTGTACGGGAGAGGTGGTAAACGAAGGTGATCTTCTTTAATCAGTTGATTCTCATAGGGGGAGAAGCAAGAGAGATATGTGCTTCTCAACAGGAAATGTGGTTGTACAAATGAAGATGAAACTACTTGAAGATATGTTCAGTCTAGAGGAACATCTATTTGGAATCTGGAAAAGGTTAAATGTTATCCAGAACTTTTCTGCTATTTTCCTTGCATTTCTGTTTATATCTTTTTCTTATTTGTTAGTTGAGTTATCCTCTACGTATTTGTGTGTTATTGTCTAACAAACAAATAGGGGGAGATTGTAAGGCACATGTCATAGCCAATTTGTACATTCGAGGATTTAACTCAACTCAAATAAGAATGTAATAGGTAAATAGTGGATCTACCGTCAAAGAGATCTCGCAAAGTAATATCTGTCAAAGGATTCAGAAACAAGGTTCATCTACAGACTTGAGGAATTAATTCACTGGAAGAAGTTCAAGAAATTGATCATGCCTCAGTGATATAAATCAAGATTGTGGATTTAATCAAGTGACAGAGATCTCGTCAGGGTATCAGTTAATTACAAGGATTTAATCTGAAGAAAATCAAGTTGTCAAAGTCAAGATATGAAGAAACATCACGGAAGTTAGTCACTCATGAACCAGACAGTACATCGAGTGTCAACATTGAAGTGGTGGAATTGATTCATAATTTTCAGTGATTTTCAGAAGATATTCAGAAGAATGGTTGCTGCTCAATGTTAGTATTAATTCTCTATTAATTAACTAAGTCATATAATTTAATTAAGAAAATAAATTATATCTGTAAAGATTAATTTATTGATTAATTGAATTAATTGATTAATTAATTCAGAATTAATATTAAGGATTTTCAGAATTTAAATTGGATTAAAATTCATTTAAATTCAGCAAGACAAATCTGATTGTACTAATATGACAATCGGTATGACAATCAATAGTCATACCGAAAGTCCTGCTAGTACAAATAATTGTCTTGCCGAAAGTTACACTGGAAGAGGATTGTCTTGCTAGTTCAATCAGATTGTCTTGCTAGTACAAACAATAGTCATACCGAAAGTCTCTCCAGTTCAACAGATTGTCTTGCTAGTACAATTGGATTGTCTCACCGATTGTCACTCCAGTTCATTCAAGTCTGTTGTTTGATTAAAAGAAGCAGAAGCAGAACACATTCATTATCCAGAACACAAGTCATAACAAGAACACAGCAGAGAAGAAAAAGAAGCAAAATATTTCGTCCTTCATCTGTAAACTTCAAGATCATAATTTCTAGTTTGTAAATTTAAATCCAAACCACTAGAAATCTTTATCTTGTTCTTGTGTAACAATCTAGCGGATCAAAATCCCTAGAACTTAATCTCAATTCACGTTTAACATTTGATTCTAATTATTGCAAAAATAGAAAAAGTTCATGTCGAATTTATTCTAAATTTGTGATAATTAATTTGAGATTAATTCCTTGTAATCGATACAGTTGTTGTAACACCTTTCAAGTTTAATAATATTTTTATTTAACTTGAATTTTGTTTCACATTTTCTATTCCGCATTTAATTCGATTATTCGGTACTGTTTGTATTCAACCCCCCCTTCTACAAACACATTGGGACCTAACAATTCGGCCCGACACCCACGGCCCGCTCGTGTGGTCGGCTCTAGTAGATGTATTACTATTCTCGAGCAAAATTATGTATTCTTCATTCAGAAATGTCCCCTGTCATCTTACAGTTGGAGGATCACAGAGTTCACCATAGCTAGAGCTAATTGATAAACTTAGTTGACAATATTAATAGACAAAAGCGAGTGAAAATAAATTGAGGTTATCTATCCTTACATCTCTAGGATTTTTTATGACAGGCTTTTACTCAAATATTGTACATAGTGATGTTCAATATTTCAGCTACTTTGATAGAATTTATGTTATACCATATTTTCTCTTAGTAATAAAAGTGTTGTAGTTTAAACTTCAGAGTGTACTAATTTATTACTAGCTAGCCAAATATCTTGTAATTATTTTTGAAGTGGAATATGATTCTGTTGTTGAGATAGAGATCATGTAAACTTACAGTAAGCATATTTGCACAATATCTCGTGTTATGTGGTCTGCATCTGTTAATTAGTCTACATCAGCTACTTCTGTAATAAAAATAACTGAATAAGACTTACAGAAACAGACAATTTACTCAACAAACTTAGACTCAGTTCTTTTGTTAAATTGCTAATTACTAGAATTCCAATTAGGAATGATATTTTAATATTGAACTGTCTAGCTTGCATATTTTTCATTAAGATTAACTAATCAAAGTACTTGAATTTTTTTTGTAGATTTTATTCATTCATAAATACAGTGGAAGCAACTTAGAGTTGCAGCGAAAAGCTTAGTAATTATATAGCACTTATAGCACAAGAAAATAGGGTACACCAGACCACCAGTGTATTTAGGTGACGAAGATACTCATACTGTAAATAACAGTCATTATCAGGTTGATCAAAGTTCCAGATTTATATTCTAACAGGGTCATTACAAAAAAATTGATCAGAAATAGATAGTAACAAATGAATCGGTGGCCAGGCCTGTAGGCTGTTCCATTCAGTACAATGCTATAGAAGCTGTGCCATTCAGTACTGTCAAAGCCGTACATCTGTTTTTTTAATTAAAAAATCCTATGTGCTTTGCATTCACATGCTATATAGCGATCAAGGCATTTTGATAACTTCATCAGTTTTCCTATGACATAGTTGGTTGTTCATTGGAGTTTTGTATGAAAGTGTATGTTGAGGTGTCAATGACATGTGTTTCAATCCATATCTACCTGTTCAGCCATCTATCATAACCGGAATTAAAGCTCTCTTACTTGACCAGCTAGAAACTGCCTTTATTTAAGAATTATTTAAGTGCTATCGAACGATAATGGTTATGCTAACCGATGCAAATCACCAGTTTAGAAGTTGTGGTAAAAGAAAATAAAAAAAGATCTTTTAGATTAACGTATTTAGTCTTGATAATGTATAATGCAACTATTTGGATATAAAGGATACTGTGGTCGGGTGTATGTGTTTGACAACTATTTACAGTTTTATGAACTGATCGTATGTACTTGTGAAAGTTTATGTTGATGAATATTTGCAGGATGATCATGGAGTTGATGAAAATTTACAGGAGGATTAGGGACTAGTGAAAAGCAGAATGGTGTCAATAGAGGAAACTCACCTCCTCGGCATAGCTTTTTATCTCCCACTTGAATTGATAATGTTGTATATTTGAAAATTATATTTTTGATTTCGACAATGTTGTATGTTGGGATGCTTTGTATTAGTTTGATAATGATAAATCAAAGTTTTGACCATTTATATGTGATTGATTTTGCTCATTTTTTTGGTATTTTTGTTGTGTATATATATAAATGACGGGTAAATATGTAACCACAGACATCAGTTAATGACTGATGTCTTAACATGTCAAATACATCGTTTCTATGTATAGAAGCTTTGTTATATAAATACAATTGACATCATTTCTTTTTTTACGCATCAGTTAATGACCGATGTCATAGTATATCTGATACATCGGTTATTATATATAAACGATGTATTATACTGTCTTTCACATCGGACCAAAACCGATGTGAAAAAGAGGGACCTTTTACTACACCCACGTAGACATCGGTTTTTTGCATTTTTCGCATCAGTGCATAACCATTGTCTATTGACATTTTTCTTGTAGTGTTTTTTGGGAAAACACTGATGTCTAAATCGAGTAAAGACATCAGGTTTTAACCGATGCTAGAATAGACATCACCGACATCAACATCGGTTGTTAAACAACATAGACATCGGCCAAAAACCGATGTCTATTGACATTTTTCTTGTAGTGATATTCAAACACGGTTGTATATCTTAGAAAGAATTTTTCATAAAGGCAAAAAGTAACCAGAATTCCATTCAACCCCCTTCAATAAAATGTACGAGCTTTGCAAGATTTTCATTAAAATAGTTGTGTTTGTAGAACATGATTCATATTATAGTATATTTTATAAAATAATTTGTACTATTTTACTTGCAAAAATATATATGGACTCCCGTACTCAACAAAAAAATAAGGACTCAATAAAACTTAACTCACACACACACAAAGATATATATATATATATATATATATACATAAGAAACTTGAAAAATTATTCAATCCAATCATTAGAATTTTTTTAAGATGAGCAACAATAATTTTACGAAAATAATATTTAATGTTGGAAAATATCGTACAAATATGTTGAATTATTTGAAAAAAGATTAGAACTATAATGTATTTTACCATTTGATTTAATCCATGTTATACTGTCTAAAGAAAAATAAATAATATTAGTCGATAATTCGAAAGGATTAACACGTTCAACTAATATTTAAAAAAACTATCGAACTGAAAAAGATTTAATTTTAAGATAATAATATACAGTATTATGAAGTTATTATAAAAGAAAGATTAGAATCATTAATAAAAGAAACTTGAAAATGATTTGAATGATGATATTAGTACAAATTTATCTTCAGATTTTTGAAAAAAAAAGCTTGTGAATATTAGTAGTTAGTCTTTCCGATATATGAATTATTTTTTATGTCAGATCTTTGATTGAGGCTCTATTGAGTAAAAATAGATTTTGATTGATAGTCAGTGCTACTACGAGCATAATATATAAATAATTACAATATATTTATTAGATAATTATATTTTTTAAATAATTATAACTGCATATTATTTGAGTAATTTATTGGCTGACGATTAGACATATAAATACCTAGATATCTAGCATATAGATAAACGAGATTAACATAATTTAATCAAAAATATAAATAAAAAATAATTTACACACACACACACACACTTTATCTTTACTAATTTTAAAAGATTCAGCGCTAATATTGTATTCAGATTAATTGATACACTCGAATAGACTAACAAAAGTATTTTATGTTGTGAAAATTGGAATGATCAATTAAATCTAAGTTTTTTTCAAAGTGTTAAAAATTAACTAGGTGGATTATGTCAATTTTAATTAATGAATTATGATAATGAAAATTATCTAACATTTTATAAAATTAACTTTGTATAATAGATTAAATTAAAAATTTAGGATACAGACATATCAACTTTATTTAATGAATTAAGACATTAGCAATGACATAAAATCAACAAAAAATGTTGAATAAAAAAATTATTTTTTCATAAAAAATAAACTTATATTAACGGTGGTGTAAATTCTACTTTGTTGAATATTATGATTGCAGGTCTTGATGACTTTAGTATGCATTACTAATTCTTTTAAATTAAGCAAGGTAGTTGTAAATTAGTACTGGCTATAGTAATAAAATAACTCATTACTCGTGATTTATTTAAGCAAAACTAAAAAATTTTACTCGACTCTGCTTACACATCTGTGTTTATTTTTAGTTTACTTTTTATGAATATACTGATAACATTTTACGAAGAAAGCTGATATGTGCACACTCTTCGTTTATAGGTGTATACCGTTTGTTGGCATTCAGATCAAAATACCCTTATGCACATATTTAACTCTGTTATCTTTTCATGCACAATAAGGATAAATTGGTTTTCATTTCAATAAAGGTGTGCACCTATAAATTAAGAATGTGTACACATTAGCTCCCTCTATGAATTAACTTAAAATTCTTTCTTTTTAAACATATAGTAACTACCCTACTTGTCTTCATTCAGTAAAAAAAAATTACATGACACAAATAAGAAAATATGTAACTTAATTGATGAGTTTCATTAGAAACGTTGTGCACGTTGTTAATGTCTTACATGAAAATCATACATATTGATAATCATGAAAATGTCAGATTTTTATGGGTCAGTTTCTTGTGTGGCTACAAATTCTACACATGCCACATATTTATTCTCAGAAACAATATAACAAGAGCCGTTTACAACTTGCATAATTGTATAACTAGCTGATAGATTGAGTCAACCCCTCATAATTAAAATTTAAGCATGTGCGTGATGCCAAGATCTTAAGGTTTATTTTACATATGTGGAAATGGTCTCAGAAGGCCGAGGAAGTTAGGGACTTTACACTTGTTTGCAAACTGTTCTATATATAATAGGAGAACAAGATGATAAAAGTAGTGAGATTTATTATTCTCAGTAAATTGACGGATTTGCACTTGTATATAATATAATTAAAAAAGGTTGTTGGCGAGAATCGACCGCGGTCTAACTATTAGTTCTCACAATATAATAGCAATATGCTACTATGTCTTTTATGGTTTTAATCAAGCACTTAATATGTGTGTTGCTATATAGTTAAATTTCAGTTTCCTATATAATTCATAAAATAACATTTTAGTCACGTTTTCCTTTCATATATATTAATTTAGTTAGCTATATATTTCTGAATATTTAAAGTTATAATTAAGATAATAATTTTATTAAATAGCTATTATACGAAAAATATAAATAAATTAAGATATAACATGTACTTAGTAGATAATGTAATCTGTTTTTAAGTCACGGTCTCATTAAAATCTATGATATTGTATACAAGAATTAATTAAAAATGTCAAATATTAGTGTTCACACTAATACAAAAAACAAAATAAATTGTTAATGCGTGTTTATTCAATAAAAATTATATTGTTTGAAAGTACATGTTATATAATTTTTTTTAAAAAAATAGAATGCTAAATTTTAGCTATTTAACCAAATTGACCGCAAAAAAATAAATAAATTAACAATTATCGAATAAAAAGAGTAATGTTAGATGTACACGTAATTCAAAAATTTATTCGATTTTTGATTTAGACCAATGTATTTTAAATTATTTCGAACATGGGATGAGGATATATTGGATTTAAATAAAAAACACAAAATTTGACCTTTTTTCATACAGATCTCGATCGAGTTTAGGTGCATTTTTTAATTAGCATATTTAGAAAGTTTGGTTATTGGATCAACGAGAAAGGTATATTAATGAAATAAGGTGTTTGTAACATTTTACATTCACAAAAGTTAATGTGTTCGAGACCTTTACGGGACCAGGTCAATAAATAATATATATATATATATCAAAATTGCAAAATTAATTTATTGTAACTTGTCGTGGACGTGACCCGATTACCGCACAATCTGGTAAAACTATGAGCATTGTACTCAACTAAGTTTTCCCCATATTTCACTTTGTTAAAACAAAATATATAGTAATATCAAAATTTAAATAATAGGTATATATTTTTTTAATACCGGTGAATTCTTAAAAAGCAAATTTGATATTTTAATAATTATTTCATGCAGTTTCAAAAGAAAGATGTTAATTTGTTTTACGATTCAAAAAATATAACAATTAAGTAATTTGAATAACGATTTGACTTTACCGATTTTGGATAGTATCCTAATTACAAAAAAACGTAAAACATATATTGTTTTATATAATTAAAATTATATATAAATTTAAAAGTTTTTGAATGTAACACTGAATTTCTTGCCATTGCTTAATTTTGTATGAAATTATTTCATGTTATTATAAAATTATTTTCATATTTGAAATTATACTACATGAAAGAAACTTATATACACACTAAATATATGATTTGATTCAATCTATTTTATGCTAAAAATGAAAAAGTAATTATATTAATCATAGAAATTGTCGTATTCTTTTGTTCATTATAACTTAAAGCATTAGAAATTTGACTAGTAATATTTATCAATATTTTATCGAATTTATAAAAGTTTGACAATAGAAGTCAATATATATGATTATGTAATATGTATATGAAAAAAGGTAGAAATTATTCACAGAAAATGGCAATGAGTAAAATATCGCTAAGTTAGTACAAAACCAACCTTACCACACACAATAACATATTTTAAAGTGCATATATCGTGTATAAATTATAGATATGCATATTTGTTTTAACTAAACATTGTCACAAATATTTTAACAATGTTGTACTAAAACTTCAACGCGAGAAATTTGTAATTAGACATTTTCTACATCATATGAAACAAGTTTTCATCACCTTACACTCATATATATGAATGAAGCAAATTAAAATAAGCAACAGCTTATTTGACTTTTAAATCACGTACAATTAAAATATTTTTTATCACCAGAATCATCAAGTCTGCAAAAAACATATTGTAACACAATAAATAATCAATTTATAGTCTAAATATTCATTAAATATAAATTATCTACAATGAATTTTTTATACATTTTAATTAAATTATTAGGTATTATACTTCATTTAGTAATCTTAAAAATATTTCAAAAACTTTATACCCGAATTCTGATATATTGCTAGAAAACAGCATCGCACACGGGCTATTATGCTCGTATTTTATAATAATACATAAGACACATCATTTCCCTCTCTCTTACTTTAATTAAACAAATGTATTTTTATTATTTAAATATTAAATAAAAAATGAATATAAAAATATATATTAGAGACAAAGTTCCTTATTAATTGATTCATTCAAAAATCATAAACTTGGTTGCCATATTTTCCACATGTACATGTATTGCCATCGTATGCACCATCACGTTCCTAAGCATCACTCTACAAAAGTTATAGAATGTGAAGATTATTAAAATGCAAGTCGATGAGAAGTTATCGGAGACAAAGGAGAGATGATCGAATAGTGGAAAATTGAACAAATTTAAAGATAACTCCCTTTTTTCCTCGGTTCCTTCTCCCTTTACTATCCAGACTCGAGCATCATTTGTGCAGAAATGTGGGTGTGTGAGGTTGAGCTGTTGGATGGGTTCCTGCAAAACAGAGAGAGAGAGGGAGGTGGCATCCCCGCGGCACCTCCATCGTGAGGGTGAAAAAAGGGTTTCTTGAAGAAGAAGGAGAATGAAATATGAGCTATTTGAATATATCTGTGGTGTGTGTATGTATGTAGAGATTGAAGAAGTAACCCCTAAAAACCCTTTTCTGGGCCTTTTATAGGCTCCCAATTTACAGTTTTGGGGATTTGTATTTTTTCATCTTGATCGTTGGTGATTCTTGGTTGGTGGATAATTGGATGGTCTAGATGGGCAACGGGGCCCCGATGTCCCCTTATTTTTGGGATATGATGATGTCTTGACACATTGACGGCTGGGATGCTTCCATGCTAGATTGAATAATACGGGACCATTGCTATCCTGTGTGAGTGCCTCATGTCCAGCGACCGCCCCTAGTTGGGTCGGGGTCCTTTACTATTGGGTTTATGTAATATTTATTGGGCCTAATTGTATTATGGTTTATCATTTGCCTCCCATTCTCTTATGCGGGTTTCCCAGATAGGGGAGTATATTTGTAGTTCAGAGTTGTGTTTTGGTATGCCTTTGATTTGTGTGACTTGGGAAATTTTTTGAATTTTTCTTTGATTTGTGATCCCTAACTCTGGGGTGTTGTTGGTTATAATGCCCCGAAGTTCTGTTTAAGTGGGTCCCTGCATTTGTAGGATTTATAAAAAAATTGCATTTATCTTTGATTTGTGGCCCCTAACTCTAAGGTGTTGTTGGTTACAAGGTCCCGGAGTTGTGTTTGGGTAGGCCCCTTGATTTGTAGGAACTAGGAAAAATTTAGCATTTGAATTTGATTTGTGACTTCTAACTTCGGGGTGTTGTTGGTTACAAGGTCTTGGAGTTGTGTTTGGGTAGTCCCCTTGATTTGTAGGAACTAGGAAAAATACAGTGTTTGTATTTGATTTATGGCCCTTAACTCCAGGGTGTTGTTAGTAACAAGGCCTCGAAGTTGTGTTTAGGTACGCCCCTTCACTTGTACAACTTAGGATTTTTTTTGCACTTTTCTTTGCTTTGTGACCCTAACTCCGAGTGTTATTGGTTACAAGGCTCTGGAGTTTTGTTTGGGTGGGCCCCTTGAAATGACATGATAAGCTTGAGACGTGACAGGATTGTACAGCTTTTGGATTTTTTCGGGGTGTTAGATGGCGGTTGAGTTTCCATGTGGTACATTTATGTGAATATATATATATATATATATATATATTTATATATATGCAAACGTTACAATTTTTCTCCCCCACTCTTTCCTCAAAAGCCGTGCCCATTCAATGATTAAAATAGTGTAATTATGTTTAATAGCAGGCAAATTAACTCTGTCAGTTATTCTTGAAGGGTCAGGATTATACCATGTGTCCCACATCCGTGGACACGATTGCACGTCGATTGGGTGGTTTTCTACCCTCTTTTTTCTATAAGTACCTCTTTACTTCATCTTTTTCTTTCTTTAGCCAACTCAAACACACAAAAAGGCATTTCTGAGTTTTTTCAAGTTGATTCTTTAGAGCTTTTTCTTCGGGGTTTTCCTGTGAAGCCTTTCTTTTTTCTGCTTTTTTTAAGTTTTTGAACTCTTCCCGTACTTTATCTTCCTGTAGTTTTCCTTGATTCGATGAACTCAGTTGTCCATTTTTTGTTTATGCATGCACTTTGTTGTTAATCGAATAGTCGATTTAGTTTTATTGTTCTGGTTTGTGATTTGGTTTTACAAAACTAGGCTTGTTTTGTGGTTTCTGTGTTTATGTTTTTGATTTTTTAAGGTTTGGATTTTGGCAAATAACTTGAGTTTGGCTTTAGGAGATCTGGATTTGTGTTTATTGTTCATCACGTTTTTACGTGAATGTACGTGTATGTATAGGTTATGATATATATAATGGTTGTTTTGATTTTATAGCTATTATTTCTGAATATTTTGTTTTTGATTTTATTTTTGAACCCGAATATGGCATAGACTCCGAGGAGGTGCATGTTTGGTACAAGATTTAAACAGTTAGCTAACCTTAATCATAGATTCGAGCGTCCCGAGTTTATAGGCTTGCCCGATACCACCTTAGTGACTCTTCTTTAGAAACTGATAGTATGCCTCCTCGTGCCATGAGACCTGTAGTTACCAAAACCCCTATTTATTTGTTGCATCCTGGGTGGACCTTGCTCCTTCTTATCAAACCTTGGGTATGGAACCGTACGACCAAGCCCAAATGGATGCCATTTTCTTTAATTCCCAGGGAACGGACTATGCTCTTTCCCCGGTCCATCCTGAGCTTAGCAAGTATACAGCCGACCAGGTATGTTTTAAGGTAATTTTCCACTTCGGGGATGGTTTATGTTGGATTTCGAGCACATAAACACAATGGAAACAGTAATTAAAAACTTGAAAAAGCAGAATTTTTGAAACCCACCGCAGGATCCATGCGAAAAATAGATATTTAATCCGTAGATCAGATTGTTTACCTTAAGAAGCTTTACAAATTGGTTGACTAATGGAGATCCAAAGCTTGTTCAATCACCACGCATCATGCTCTCGTGATCTACGCTCTATCGGTATCCACACGAATGCTTGAACGCAAGGATTGAATGTGTACTAGCACAACCTCATTTTTTCTTGCTCTCTCCATCGTCTCTCTTGGTGGCTAGGGTTTTGTAAAAGTCTTGCTTGCAAAATCAGCCACACAAGAGATATTATATAGATAGTAGAAAAACGAATTATAACTCTTAACTAATTAGGAGTTATTATTAATTCAAAATTCCTATTTGTATTATAATTAAGTCTCATTTAATTATTTAACAAATAAATTTCATAATTAATATTAGTAAATTTGAATATCTATATTTATCTAATTAATTAAGTCATACTTAATTAATATTATAAATAATTCGAATTACTTGAATATAATTTAAATCCAATTTAAATTAAATAATCCTTCAAGCATTCATAGTGTGTGACCTTATAGGTTATTATTACGTTGACAATGAATTTTAAATCAAATTTAAAATCATAAACAATGAGCGGCATCTAGTAATACATCATTGCTACCCAAGTAATAATAATTGAATCAGTGATCGATTAACCCTTTTGTGAATAATGTACAATGTGATATAATCCTTTTAACCAAATATTATAGATTAAAATTGTAATATCCGGGATATATCGTGTAATTATTTTTGATATTATTATGTGTGCCCAGTATCTGTTCTGTGAGTTAATTGTTAAGTGTTATATGTACTTGAATATTCAAAAATAATATTAATTGAGTATTTTAATTTTTATATGTCCAAAATAAAATATAGATAATTATTATATCTTCCTAATTATTTTTATGTTGATTTATGGATTTATAAGAATCATATGAAATTTCTAAAATCTTTTTCCGGGTAATTAAAATCTATTTTATAAAAACGGGAACCAACCGACGTCACCCGTTGTTACGTTTTTGGAACCCAAAACTCTTTCGAGAACTCCTTCCTAACCTAATTGTAATATTCCGAGCATATTCCATGTTTCGACTTTTTCGATCCGGCGTACGGTTTGTCCTGCGCGGGTCCCGGCGCAACATTTTCGATACAATATTCATTTCGGTAAATCAATAAAACCCGTATTTTCGATAAACGGGAGCTTTTTATTAAACTATCCCAATTATCACTTCGTAATACGTGTAACCAGGCGCTGAGACCAAGACCGCAGTACAAATTGTACTGATTTGGATAATTATCCCGAAAACCGATACCGTTTGGATCAGTTTTTACAAATAAATGTACTATTTTATATCCGGAATGATCCAACGGGATACAAATTTTCCGTAATTATAAATAGCCTTTTACCGTATTTTATTTCATATCAAAATCATTTGCAGATAGTTAATTATATAATTTTCAGAGAAAAACCCTAATTACATAAATTGTTCTAAGAATCAAACAACAAAACGAAGGCGTTACCGATCTCTGTTTTCAAAGCTTGAGTAACCAAAACGAAGGATTTGAGGTGTTCTATCAGATTCTGAGCTTTGTTTCACTGCAGAAATCAAGGTTATTTTTCTAAAAATTTATTTATTTTCGAATTTATTTTATTAAAAATATGAATTTTTGTTCGGATGATTGTTTGTATGATTTGATGATTGCATGTTGTAGAGCTTGTTTTCCTGATGATTTTCATATGTCATACGTCTGATTTGGAGTTCAATAACATGCTCAAAAGTGGGTTTAATTTTCGAATTTCAAAATTAGGGTTTATAACCCGTATGAATGTTCTTAATTGAAATTTGGGGGTTTCTTATTCTGTGATAGATTGATGTTGTGTTATAGTGGGTTGTGTTCTCTGTGAAATTTGCAATCTAGTCATATAAGTTTCATGAACCAACGAGGTCTGTAGAGAAGGGAGTTGTGTTTTGAAGTTTTCCGATGTTCGCCGGAAACTGGAAAATTTCACGGCCAAATTCCGGCCAACTCAGGGATTGTTAGGATGAATTGATTGCATGGTTGTGTTCCTGATATGGTGTAGATGTGATCTGGAGGTGTTGGTGGGGTGAGGACACCGGGAACGTGTTCTCCGGCGAACCCGACTATTTTCCGGCGACCCCTTGGAAAATTACAGTTTAGTACCTATAGTTTTGAAAACGATGCAGTTTGGTCCCTGAAGTTTCCAGACTTTGCAAATTTAGGATTCCTGTTTATAAAATGTTTAAAAATCATATTTCCTATTTATTTTTATTATAAAAATTCGTTTTTAATTTCTGAAAATTCTAAAAATTATTATTTTAATTCCGAAAATTATTTTTAATTCACAAATAAATCTAAATTAATTAGTTAATTAATTTCAGTTAATTTATAATTGATTAATTGGTCAATTAATTTGAAAATTAATTGATTAATTGATTTAATTAATTATTAATTGATTTTAATTAGTTATTTAATTAGATTTAATTATTTAAAAATGATTTAAAAATTCCGAAAAATAGTTTCGAGCTTTAAAATATTATTCTAAATTATTTCCAAGGCTCGATAATTATTCTAAAAATTATTTCGGAGCCAGAATGGGCCAACCGAACCCTGTTTATTAACCCGAAATTGATCCAACGACCCGTTTTTAATTCCGAAAAATGTTTAAAAATCATTTTAAATACCCGAATGCATATTTATGACCCGAGACTTCTTTATAGATGATATGTCATTTATTACGTGATGTATTATGTGTTGTACGTGACCTATTATTTGACTATCGGTCTATATATTCGGTGTTTACTTGGTTATTGCATAGATTTCAATCCGTTAATCAGATTTGGGTAAAACGAAGGGTAGATAGAAGTATGTGTTGAATATAATCCTGTGAGTTGATGATTGATAGATGCTTATGCTATGTGAGCAGAAGAGGCAAGGCGTAGGAAAGGGAAACAGGTAGTTGAGGAGTAAGATGATTGTGATTGAAAGCAAGTGCAGGATAGTAAGCTAATATCAGGCAAATGTTCTGAACTTTCTCGAGATATTGTAATTCTTGATAGTCTTGTTGACATTGCAAGTGCTTTGAAGCACGGAAACCTAAATCCTGATTTCAGTTATTGTTCTTGAGCTATGAACCATATTCTTTCTAATCCATTGATTATTGTATACCTAAACAAGAACCACAAATCTACGATACTACTCCACAAATACATACAAACTAAATACCAGACACTGAACTGAATTATTATATACTCAATCCATGATATCTTATGCTTTGAAAGACCAAATCCTTGAAACCCTGAAACGTTATTTCCTTTGTTATCCAATTCTTTCATTACCCAGCATTCAAGCTTTAAAAGTACCTTGTTGATCCTTACAAGGATTTAAACCCTTTCATTGTTAAACATTTATTGTTGTTAATGATTTCGGTTATTGTTTATTATTGCATATTCTGTTATTATGTTAGAATTGGATTGTTTTTATAAAATTGTGGACCAGATTCGTGGTCAGACCATATAATGGTCAAGTTAGGCCAATGTGTGCCTTGGATCCAGTAGTTAGAGCAATGCTGTGTGCCTTGCTCGGGGTTAGTGCGTGACTGATCAGTAGCCTAACCTTGGTTTTTAAATTAAAAGTATAATATCCAATTCTAAATCATAATCCATTGTTCACTTGATATCATAAACATATTCACCTGATGATCATTATTCTCAGTTTTGTCATTGTGACTTGCTGAGCTAGTTAGCTCATTTATGCGATGTTGTTTATATTCTTTCCAGTTAAAAAGGAACCAGTTGGTAAAGAGGATCCCCAGTCCAGCGCGAGAGCTAGGGGTTCAGGTTGAGAAAGCTGAGCTAGTAGGCTTCTTTTGGAATAATTTAAGTTTGTAAAAGTTTGTAATAATGTTTAATACTCAGTTTGAATTTGAAATAGTTGGGATTTGAACGGTTTGTAATATATTAGTGTGTTTGGCTTGTGTGCATACTTTAACCTGTTGTGGTCCGTGGTGATTGGTAAGTAGGGTCATTGCATATATTATTATTATCTTTATTATTGTTATAAGCAGGTTATAATTAAGGTGTTTGTGTAGACGCCAAACTTCTGACCTGGGTTTGGAGGGCGCCACAGGTTTGGTATCAGAGCTACAGGTTATAAGTCACTGACACAAGCCTAGGTTGATGGGAATGGGTAGAGGGATAGGATTAGAAGTAAGGTATAGAATGATAGAACGTCGAGAGGTTGAGTGTTATGGTATAATCGGTATTAGTATAGTTTGCGTCGTGGTACGAGATTCTTATATTACGATATGATTTCAGATAGCAGAGATGGCCGACTCTTTTATTCCCGTATCAGCTGATCACTCAGAGCCTTCAGTTGGAGTGTCGTTTTCGCATCCACGTCCTGTTGTTCCACCAGCATTGGCTATTCTACCTCCACCTGTGTTGCAACCCGTACCATTGCAGGCTATTCCACCTCCAGGCATGAGGCCACCTGTCAGAGGACCCCCACCAGCTGATTCAGATTCCACTGGGCATTCAGTAGCGAGTGCCCCATTCCAGTCTACATTGCCCCCAGTTCCTTATTACCGGTATGAGGCTCTTCTATTGGAGCGTGATTCCTTGTTGGCTCAGATTAGAGAGTTACAGCATATCATCAGGACTACAGATGTTGATCATGGTGTGAGGGAGCTTCGAGAGGAGATTCATGTGACACGGAGGGTTCTTGAGGCTAGGTTACATGGAGCTACACTACCTGGCAGAGGCCGTGATGCACTGCTGGGCTGGGCTACTGAGGTGATGGAGGACTTTGAGAGGCTGGTAGGACCAGAGTTTCCTTGGAGCTGAGTTAGAGATTTTGAGATGAAGATGCTGAGTAGTGTTGTTATGATTATGTAGTATGGACAGTAGTGTGTAGTGTGTATCAGAAGACTTTTGAGTTGTATTTATAGACTAGCGATGCTGACTAGTGAGTAGGTTGTTGTACCCTTTTTGCTTTTACTTTCGAAGCGTCTTTACGCTTGTACTACCTAAAACTTTTGATCTATATATCAGTACCTTTTCCTTTCCAACACTGTCATTTATTTATTACACTAGTATACCCTGTGATACCATGTACCCTGTTTTCCATAACTGTTTATATTCTGTAAAGAAGCATGCAATTTACTTAGTTACAACTATTTTCAAAAAGAGATATTCCTGTTTTACAAAACTTTTCTTTTATACAAAGATTTGATTCAAAAGCTAAATAAATTGATTGATTCTTTACAGAAAATGCCTCCCAAAAGAAATACCCGCACCAACACCCAGAATGAAGAAACCAACAACAATAATAACCAAGATGATACAACCCAGAATGTGAACCCAGGACCTATGAACCCAGCAATAGCCCAGATTCTTCAAATCTTGGCCCAACAAACAGTTCACCTGGCACAACAACAACAAAGACAGACCAATCCCCAAGTAACCTTCAAAACTTTTCAGGCAATAAACCCACCAGAATTCAAGGGTTCCTTAGAGCCAATTGAAGCAAATGTGTGGTTAAAGGAAATAGAGAAGGCTTTTGCCTTGGTTAAAGTGAAAGAGGAGCAGAAGGTTGAATTTGCAAGTTACTATCTGAAGAATGAGGCCACCTATTGGTGGGAAATGGTGAAAATATTGGAAAGTACAGATGTTATTACTTGGGAAAGGTTTAAGGAATTGTTTTTAGAAAAGTATTTTCCTCAGTTTGTTCAGGATCAAATGGAGCTGAAGTTTTTAGAATTAAAGCAAGGAAACATGTCGGTAACAGATTATGAGGGGAAGTTTGAGGAATTGTCAAGGTATGTGTCGTCGTATGTTGATACTGATAGAAAGAAAGCTAAGAGATTCCAGCAAGGCTTGAAGCCATGGATCAGAGGGAAGGTAGCTATTTTTGAATTGGATACCTATGCCGGGGTTGTACAGAAAGCTATGATCGCAGAGACAGAGAGTGAGATGTTCCCAAAAGAAAAGGAAAGCAAGAAAAGGAAAGTTGAGGGAAGTGAGGGTCAATCACAAACAGGGAAGTTTCCAAATTTTAAGAAGGGCAAGTTTCAGCTAGGGAGAAATTTTAATTTCAGGAGACAAAATATAGGAGACGGAGGCCAGGGCAATCGTTCAGCTAATGTGAATCAGCCGAATCAGTTGAGATTAACTTTTCCAGATTGTCAAGTATGTGGAAAGAAGCGTGGAGGAGTTTGTAACAAGTTGAATGTGGTATGTTTTAAATGCAACCAGAAAGGGCACTACTCGAGGGAGTGCCGAAATCAGCCAGCAAGAGAGCCAGCAAATAAGGATCAACCTATCCGGAATCCAGCAGTGAAAGTTCCAGTCATTGGATTTACATGCTTTAAGTGTGGGAAGCCAGGACATATGGCCAGGGATTGCAAGACACCAACCCCAGTCAGTAATGCATTAAGGATTATGGGATCTACCCCAACAGTGAATGAGACTCCGAGGGCTAGAGTTTTTGACATGTCGGTGAAGGATGCGATCCAGGATACGAATGTCGTGGCAGGTACGCTTAATGTGAATTCTTTATGTGCCAAAATGTTAATAGATTCAGGAGCAACTCGATCGTTTGTTTCACAAGATTTTGTTAGTAAGTTAAATTGTCCAGTTGGGTATTTAAATGAAATAATGATTGTGGAATTAGCAAATCAAGAACGTGTAACTGTTAATCAAGTTTGTGGGAATTGTGAGATTGAGATTTCTGGTAGTAAGTTTTGTGTAGATTTGATACCATTTAAGTTAGGAGAATTTGATGTGATATTAGGGATGGATTGGTTATCTAAGCATGATGCTCAGATAGATTGTCGAAATAAGAAAGTAATGGTGAAAACGCCAAACGAAAGAATAGTAACGTTCAAAGGTCAGAAACAAGTAAAGAAGTTCTTAATGATGATTCAAGCCAAGAAGTTACTACGACAAGGATGTGAGCATTTCGTAGCATTTGTGATCAACAGAAGTCAGGAGCCAGCAAAACTTGAAGATATTCCAGTAGTGAATGAATTTCCAGACGTATTTCCCGATGAGTTACCAGGACTTCCTCCAGATAGAGAAATTGAATTTGCGATCGACTTAGCACCTGGAACAGAACCAGTATCCAAGGCCCCGTACAGAATGGCGCCTGTTGAGATGAAAGAGCTAGCAAAACAATTGCAGGAATTGTTAGAGAAAGGAGTAATCAGACCCAGCGTATCCCCGTGGGGAGCCCCGGTATTATTTGTCAAGAAGAAAGATGGAAGCATGAGACTGTGCATCGACTATAGGGAGCTCAACAAGCTGACAATCAAGAACAAGTATCCGTTACCCAGAATCGATGATCTGTTTGACCAATTGAAGGGAGCCAAGTATTTCTCCAAAATCGATTTAAGATCGGGATATCATCAACTAAAGATCAAGCCAGAAGATATACCAAAGATAGCTTTCAGAACAAGGTATGGGCATTATGAATTTCTAGTGATGTCTTTTGGATTGACCAACGCCCCAGCAGCGTTTATGGACCTGATGAACAGAATTTTCAAGGAATATTTGGACAAGTTCATTATAGTATTTATAGACGATATTTTGATCTATTCAAAGACGGAAGAGGATCATGCGGAACATGTGAGAACGGCTTTGGAGATTTTAAGGAAAAAGTAGTTATATGCTAAATTCTCGAAGTGTGAGTTTTGCCTACAAGAAGTTCAGTTCTTAGGACACATAGTCAGTAACGAAGGGATCAAAGTGGACCCGGCAAAGATCGAAGCAATTACGAATTGGGAGAGACCGAGAACACCCACTGAGGTAAGAAGTTTCTTGGGATTGGCAGGATATTATCGACGATTCGTTCAGAATTTCTCAAGGATTGCCACACCATTAACAAAGCTTACACGAAAGAATGAAAAGTTTATATGGAACGACAAATGCGAAGGAAGTTTCCAGGAGTTGAAGCGGAGATTAATCACGGCACCTGTTTTGTCACTTCCAGACGATCAAGGGAATTTCCTAATTTATAGCGATGCTTCTCATAAAGGATTATGATGTGTTTTAATGCAGCACGAAAAGGTGATTGCGTATGCGTCAAGACAATTGAAACCACACGAACAAAAGTATCCTACTCATGACTTGGAGCTAGCAGCTATAGTTTTTGCTTTGAAGATTTGGAGACATTATTTGTATGGAGAAAAGTGTGAAATTTTCACGGATCACAAAAGTTTGAAATATATATTTACCCAGAAGGAACTTAATATGAGACAAAGGAGATGGTTAGAATTGATCAAAGATTATGATTGCTCGATTAATTATCATCCCAGTAAGGCGAACGTTGTAGCAGATGCGTTAATTCGGAAGGAAAAGTTAAATGTATTATCCGTACCTGAAGAGATATATAAAGAATTTCAAAAATTGGAATTGGAGATTAGAATTTGCAAGCCTGAGGAAGCAAAAGTGTACGATATGATTTTTCAACCGGAGTCATTGGAGAAAATAAAGAAATGCCAGAAAGAGGTAATGGATCAAGATATAAATAATTTGGTAGGTGAGGAATTATGCACGCAACAAGATGATTAAGGTATTCTTAGGTTTTCCTCAAGAATTTGGATTCCACCAGTGACGAAGCTGAAAAATGAAATTTTACAAGAGGCACATAGTTCAAGATATTCCATCCATCCAGGGAGTACCAAAATGTACAGAGATTTAAAGAAGAATTATTGGTGGCCAGATATGAAGAGGGAAATTGCGGAATGGGTTAGCAAATGTTATACTTGTCAGAAAGTTAAAGCAGAGCATCAAAGACCAAGCGGATTGCTACAGCCATTGGAGATTCCAGAGTGGAAGTGGGAACATATTACCATGGATTTCATAGTTGGATTACCAAGGACAAGGGCTAATCATGATGCCATTTGGGTTATAGTGGATAGACTTACCAAGTCAGCTCATTTTCTACCTATAAATGAAAGATTTTCGCTCGACAAGTTGGTCCATATGTACCTAAAAGAAATTGTAGTTCGTCATAGAGTTCCAGTGTCTATCGTATTTGATCGAGATCCAAGGTTTAATTCAAGATTCTGGAAGAGTTTTCAAGAATGTTTGGGAACAAGACTGAATATGAGTATAGCTTATCACCCCCAAACGGATGGCCAAAGTGAAAGAACGATCCAGACAATCGAGGATATGTTACGTGTTTATGCTATTGATTTCAAAGGAAGTTGGGACGAACATTTACCCCTGGTAGAGTTTGCTTACAACAACAGTTATCATGCTAGTATTGGAATGCCACCCTATGAAGCCCTTTATGGACGCAAATGTAGATCTCCAATATATTGGGATGAAGTAGGAGAACGCAAGATACTTGGACCTGAACTGGTACAGCAGACAAAGGAAGTTGTTGAACTTATCCAGAAAAGATTAATAGCCACTCAAAATCGTCAGAGGAAATATGCAGACCAATCAAGGAAAGACATGGAATTTGAAGAAGGAAGCTTGGTATTACTGAAAGTATCACCATGGAAAGGACTAACGAGGTTTGGAAAGAAAGGGAAGCTAAGCCCAAGATATGTCGGACCTTTTGAGATCCTAAAGTGCGTTGGCAAAGTAGCTTACGAATTGGCGTTACATCCGCACATGGAGCACATTCACAATGTTTTTTATGTATCGATGCTCAAGAAATATAATCCAGACTCCAGGCATGTAATAGAATATGAGCCAATAGAGCTTCAGGAAGATTTATCATATGTAGAGAGTCCGATAGAGATTCTAGAGGCAAGAGAGAAAGTATTGAGAAATAAAGTGGTAAAGTTAGTAAGAGTATTGTGGAGAAACCCAAAGGTTGAAGAGTCAACCTGGGAATTAGAAAGTGATATGAGAGAAAAGTACCCTCATTTGTTTTCTTAGGAGATTCTGAGGACAGAATCCTTCCAAGGGGGGAAGGATGTAATATCCGGGATATATCGTGTAATTATTTTTGATATTATTATGTGTGCCCAGTATCTATTCTGTGAGTTAATTGTTAAGTGTTATTTGTACTTGAATATTCAAAAATAATATTAATTGAGTATTTTAATTTTTATATGTCCAAAATAAAATATAGATAATTGTTATATCTTCCTAATTATTTTTATGTTGATTTATGGATTTATAAGAATCATATGAAATTTCTAAAATCTTTTTCCGGATAATTAAAATCTATTTTATAAAAAGAGGAACCAACCGACGTCACATGTTGTTACGTTTTTGGAACCCGAAACTCTTTCGAGAACTCCTTCCTAACCTAATTGTAATATTCCGAGCATATTCCATGTTTCGACTTTTTCGATCTGGCATACGGTTTGTCCTGCGCAGGTTCCGGCGCAACATTTTCGATACAATATTCGTTTCGGTAAATCAAGAAAACCCGTATTTTCGATAAACGGGAGCTTTTTATTAAACTATCCCAATTATCACTTCGTAATACGTGTAACCAGGCGCTGAGACCAAGACCGCAGTACAAATTATACTGATTTGGATAATTATCCCGAAAACCGATACCGTTTGGATCAGTTTTTACAAATAAACGTACTATTTTATATCCGGAATGATCCAACGGGATACAAATTTTCCGTAATTATAAATAGCCTTTTATCGTATTTTATTTCGTATTAAAATCATTTGCAGATAGTTAATTATATAATTTTCAGAGAAAAACCCTAATTACATAAATTGTTCTAAGAATCAAACAGCAAAACGAAGGCGTTACCGATCTCTGTTTTCAAAGCTTGAGTAACCAAAACGAAGGATTTGAGGTGTTCTATCAGATTCTGAGCTTTGTTTCAGTGCAGAAATCAAGGTTATTTTTCTAAAAATTTATTTATTTTCGAATTTATTTTATTAAAAATATGAATTTTTGTTCGGATGATTGTTTGTATGATTTGATGATTGCATGTTGTAGAGCTTGTTTTCCTGATGATTTTCATATGTCATACGTCTGATTTGGAGTTCAATAACATGCTCAAAAGTTGGTTTAATTTTCGAATTTCAAAATTAGGGTTTATAACCCGTATGAATGTTCTTAATTGAAATTTAGGGGTTTCTTATTCTGTGATAGATTGATGTTGTGTTATAGTGGGTTGTGTTCTCTGTGAAATTTGCAATCTAGTCGTATAAGTTTCATGAACCAACGAGGTCTGTAGAGAAGGGAGTTGTGTTTTGAAGTTTTCAGATGTTCGCCGGAAACTGGAAAATTTCACGGCCAAATTCCGGCCAACTCAGGGATTGTTAGGATGAATTGATTGCATGGTTGTGTTCCTGATGTGGTGTAGATGTGATCTGGAGGTGTTGGTGGGGTGAGGACGCCGGGAACGTGTTCTCCGGCGAACCCGACTATTTTCCGGCGACCCCTTGGAAAATTACAGTTTAGTACCTATAGTTTTGAAAACGATGCAGTTTGGTCCCTGAAGTTTCCAGACTTTGCAAATTTAGGATTCCTATTTATAAAATGTTTAAAAATCATATTTCCTATTTATTTTTATTATAAAAATTCATTTTTAATTTCTGAAAATTCTAAAAATTATTATTTTAATTCCGAAAATTATTTTTAATTCACAAATAAATCTAAATTAATTAGTTAATTAATTTCAGTTAATTTATAATTGATTAATTGGTCAATTAATTCAAAAATTAATTGATTAATTGATTTAATTAATTATTAATTAATTTTAATTAGTTATTTAATTAGTTATTTAATTATTTAAAAATGATTTAAAAATTCCGAAAAATAGTTTCGAGCTTTAAAATATTATTCTAAATTATTTCCAAGGCTCGATAATTATTCTAAAAATTATTTCGGAGCCAGAATGGGCCAACCGAACCCTGTTTATTAACCCGCAATTGATCCAACGACCCGTTTTAATTCCGAAAAATGTTTTAAAAATCATTTTAAATACCCGAAAGCATATTTATGACCCGAGACTTCTTTATAGATGATATGTCATTGATTACGTGATGTATTATGTGTTGTACGTGACCTATTGTTTGACTATCGGTCTATATATTCAGTGTTTACTTGGTTATTGCATAGATTTCAATCCGTTAATCGGATTTGGGTAAAACGAAGGGTAGATAGAAGTATGTGTTGAATAGAATCCTGTGAGTTGATGATTGATAGATGCTTATGCTATGTGAGCAGAAGAGGCAAGGCGTAGGAAAGGGAAACAAATAGTTGAGGAGTAAGACGATTGTGATTGAAAGCAAGTGCAGGATAGTAAGCTAATATCAGGCAAGTGTTCTGAACTTTCTCGAGATATTGTAATTCTTGATAGTCTTGTTGACATTGCAAGTGCTTTGAAGCACGGAAACCTAAATCCTGATTTTAGTTATTGTTCTTGAGCTATGAACCATATTCTTTCTAATCCATTGATTATTGTATACCCAAACAAGAACCACAAATCTACGATACTACTCCACAAATGCATACAAACTAAATACCAGACACTGAACTGAATTATTATATACTCAATCCATGATATCTTATGCTTTGAAAGACCAAATCCTTGAAACCCTGAAACGTTGTTTCCTTTGTTATCCAATTCTTTCATTACCCAGCATTCAAGCTTTAAAAGTACCTTGTTGATCCTTACAAGGATTTAAACCCTTTCATTGTTAAACATTTATTGTTGTTAATGATTTCGGTTATTGTTTATTATTGCATATTCTGTTATTATGTTAGAATTGGATTGTTTTTATAAAATTATGGACCAGATTCGTGGTCAGACCATATAATGGTCAAGTTAGGCCAATGTGTGCCTTGGATCCAGTAGTTAGAGCAATGATGTGTGCCTTGCTCGGGGTTAGTGCGTGACTGATCAGCAGCCTAACCTTGGTTTCTAAATTAAAAGTATAATATCCAATTCTAAATCATAATCCATTGTTCACTTGATATCATAAACATATTCACCTGGTGATCATTATTCTCAGTTTTGTCATTGTGACTTGCTGAGCTAGTTAGCTCATTTGTGCGATGTTGTTTATATTCTTTCCAGTTGAAAAGGAACCAGTTGGTAAAGAGGATCCCCAGTCCAGCGCGAGAGCTAGGGGTTCAGGTTGAGAAAGCTGAGCTAGTAGGCTTCTTTTGGAATAATTTAAGTTTGTAAAAGTTTGTAATAATGTTTAATACTCAGTTTGAATTTGAAATAGTTAGGATTTGAACGGTTTGTAATATATTAGTGTGTTTGGCTTGTGTGCATACTTTAACCTGTTGCGGTCCGTGGTGATTGGTAAGTAGGGTCATTGCATATATTATTATTATCTTTATTATTGTTATAAGCAGGTTATAATTAAGGTGTTTGTGTGGACGCCAAACTTCTGACCCGGGTTTGGAGGGCGCCATAAAAATAGAGGCATGTAATGTGTCATCCTCATCATAGTTTCATCCAATTTTCCTTGATCAATGAGTAGACTATCATATCAAATCAACATTTGAGCGTGGCCACGCATTTCATAGTCTAGGTCACGCAAGAGGCCAATAATATCACTCCTAAAATAAGATGGTTAAATCCCATATAGATCATTCATATTTCTCATACGATTCATAATATACCCAATGTCCACTTTTATCATTACCCGGTCAAGGATAACTTTTAATGGAATCAATGTATATTAATTCTCATATAGAAATATAATGACTTCAGGTCTAAGGACCATTACATCATTATCACTGTGAGAATTACTTATGACACAACAGACATGTAGAATCTCACATTGGGTCTATCCAGCACCATGTACATATACATCTTCCTGTGTTTTTTGACTTTAGTATCACTATACCTATGATCAATGAGATGTGATCATCATTCAACAAACACACCAGACTTAATGCATTATTATTGTCCCTTAATAATAATACTCGACTAGGGACCTTTAGGAATATTGATACTATTCTCATAATCTCATTTCTAAGTCACGTACTTAGAGATATAGAATTGCATATCATATTCCAAGGACATTTATTAATCTAACATTTATATCACAGTAAATTAAGAATTAATAAATTATAAAGAGAATAATCGATAGAACATAAACATTAATAATCCTAATGTCTTAAACTAAAATATCATAGTGTTGTCTCTAGGGCACAAACACTAACAATCTCCCACTTGCACTAGAGCCAATCACCCATGTATCTAATACTTATGGAACTAATATGACCATCGTGCTTCTGTTGTGACAAAGCCTTAGTCAGTGGGTCTGTAGCACTATCATTACTATGCACTTTACATTTATATCTCCTTAATCATTAATCTCATTAATAAGGCGATATTGCCTCAGGACATACCTAAATAGTCTCCATGGCTGTTTCAAAAAATATCAATATATTCAGCTTCAATAGAATCATCAATGTTCTTATTGTGAACTATTCAAGCTAACATCAGTTATATTTAGAGAAAACACAAAACATATATAAACTCGTAATCATCCTTGTTTGTCCAAAAATTAGATTCAGAAACTAGTATTAGTGTAACCCTTTACAACCAGTTCCCTCACCTGGATTAGACTGGTATCTGATCGTCATGCTCAAAGCATACGAAACATCAGGATAAATACATATCATTATACATATTATAGATCCAATTGCTGACGCATCTAGAACTTTCTCAAACGGCCCTTATCATCTAATGATTTAAGGGGAAATTATCTTTTGAGATCACTATCCCATGAGACATCAAAACATATCCTTTCTTTATCTCTTGCATCATAAAATGATGTAATAATTTATCAATGTATGTACTCCGACTAGGTCGATTAATCTTTTCAATCTATCTCTATAGATCTTGATCCCTAATATATAGGTAACATCGCCTAAGTCTTTCACCGAAACACTATTTCTCAACCAAGTCTTAATAGCCTGTAGAGAAGGTATGACATTTTTTTATTTTTTATATGTCATCTACATATAATACTAG
Source organism: Apium graveolens (assembly GCF_009905375.1). Lineage (NCBI taxonomy): Eukaryota > Viridiplantae > Streptophyta > Magnoliopsida > Apiales > Apiaceae > Apium > Apium graveolens. The sequence goes on along the minus strand of NC_133657.1, from coordinate 128,748,825 downwards.
GATTGTCACATGGCTCCCACTAACCTTCTTACAAACACATGGTTCATCTTCATCTTGAATAAAGCCAAACTCTTTGACCATTTCATCAAAATGAATATTCATTCTCCTTGAGGCTTGCTTCAATCTATAAATAGATAGAAGCAACTTACAAACTATCTTAGAAAACTTTGGATCGACAAAACCCTCAGGTTGTATCATATATACATCCTGTTCAAGGCTCCCATATAAGAAAGCAGTTTTGACATCCATTTGCCAAATCTCATAGTCAAAGTAAGAAACTATTGCTAACAAAATCCTGATGGACTTGACCATAGTAACCGATGAAAAAGTCTCATCATAGTCTATATCATGAATTTGTTTAAAACCTTTTTTCCACTAGTCGCGTCTACCATCCAAGTCAGTTTTCTTCTTGAAAACCCACTTGTACCCTATAGGTTTTACCCCTTCAAGTGGATCAACTAAAGTCAGTACTTTATTGTGATACATGGATTCCATCTCAAATTTTATGGCCTCTAGCCATCTCTCGGATTCTGAACTATTCATAGCATCTTGGTAGGTGAGAGGCTTATCATTATCCGTAAGCATCACATCATCATCTTGAGTCAAAAGAAATTCATAATTTCTCCCGGGCTCATGGTGAATCCTACTAGATCTACGAATAACCAGTGTTACTTGGACGAGATTACTTTTAACATTTTGATGTACATCCTAATCTTATTCTAACTCTGGTTCAATATTATCATGTGGTTCTCGATCTTCATCGAGATGTATTATCCTCCCACTGATTTTCTTAGAAAGTAGTTCTCCCTCAAAAAATACAACGGCCCGAGCAACAAACACTTTGTTCTCGAAAGGATTATAAAACTATACCCTAGTCTCACTTGGATATCCCAAAAAATAGCATATATCTAATTTTGGTCCAAGCTTGTCAGAGGCTAAACGTTTACGCTTCACTTCCCCAAATTTTCATAAATGACATGCTATGACATTCATCACTCTATATCTCATACGGAGTATTTTGAACCGCTTTAGTCGGAACTTGGTTAAGTGTATATGCAGCCGTTTCTAGAGCATAACTGTTAGGGCGAAATCACGCACTAATATTCACGCAAGTATACGCGTTCGCAAGTAATATAGAATACTTTCTAGTTCGTTCCCTCAGAGACTCAGACTAAATTATTGTCTAATTTAACTCACTCACCAATGTATGATTACTTCTCAATGTTAAGATAATAACACTTAAAATTGTTGATTAAATATTAACTATAATTAACTACTTAATTAACCACTTAACTAACACTTCAATTTATCAATAATAAAACACTCATGAGATCACAACTTCATTATTACTTCCTTCTATAGCCATAATTATTACCTTTAGCATGTGACAGTGATGATATTAATCGAATAACACGAAACTGATAAAAGCCAACTTTCATTGTACTAATACCATTCTACCAAGCATCCACAATTAAGATAGAAGTTGAATAGTCATCAATTATGTTGAGTTCCTATATGTCTACAGAAATTGACAACACAATGATTTAAGCACAAGTTATTCCTTTTGATTACATAGGGCAAATAAAACTGTTAGAGTTACCCACTAATCATGCACAATGTACATGAACCTATGCTAGCATGGCAAGTTCTAAATCTCAAGATCCACCGTCGCTTCACAAGAGATTAACACCCTATCTTATATGTTCGCGACACACATAAGACGAATACGCACAACCAATACTAGATATCATGCAATCATCACACACTAAAGTATTAAACAATTAACTAAAGAATTCCATAATAAATCCGTTGCAACCCCATGATCACGATTAGCCCATAATAGAACTTATCGCCATCATGGGTTCATATGAAATCATGATAACAAACACAAGAAAATAATAACTAAACTAATTATATTAAAACAGAGTACGTCACAAGAGTAAATAAGTCAAAGCAAGAAAACTAGCATCCAACGTTACAACGAAACAAGAATCAAAAGAATATATGCTTCCTCTTCGTTGCTGTGTGCTAAATCGGTCTTCTTCCTTATCTCCTTCGCTTCTTGCAAAACACAATCTAAAACATAATCTCCTCTTAATACTCTGTGAAAAACGTCTCAAATCTACTTATATAATAGTCCCATAAAACTCAGATTACATAGAAGTTGGAAGCCAAACAGAAGTAGAAGTCTAAAATAATATATCTTTTTCCCCGACCCTGCGCGGCCGCTCAGCATTTCTGCGCGGGCGCGCAAGGCTGCTGCGCGGCCGCTCAGCATTGCTGCGCGGGCGCGCAGGACCCTTCTGGAAAAATTCCATGTTTGCTCCGTTTATTCGCCGTAATCTGCCCGTTCTTTTCCTCTCGCAATGGTGAACACATGCCAAGGCTTATTCTTGATGATTCCTCCTCCGAAATGCAACTAATACCCTGAAATGCATAAACACTAGAAAAACGCATCAAATACACAAAATACTTGATTTCAAGACACCAATTTAAGCCATTTTAAGACGTTCTAAGTGGTATAAAATGCCACTTATCACACCCCCAAACTTAAATCGATGCTTGTCCTCAAGCGTCACAGACTCAAAAACAAATAAAAATATGCATGAATGCAATCTATATGAAAATGCAACGATCCCCCTTACTACAATTAACCAACCAAATTGTCACGTCTCAACGAATGCAGTTAGACACTAAAGATCAAGAAACTCATGCAAACGGACATACCACCAGAAACGTGGTGTGTGCAAATGCTTAACAGATATGCTTTGGAACTAGACCAATTACTATGACTAGACTATCCTCAAGGCAATCCTACGATTATACAAAGAATAAAAATTCTAGGCACAAAGTGATATACAACACTAGAAGAACTCTGGAGCTTACTACGGAATCGTGCTTTTTATTTACAACTCAAATGCTCATTTGACGGTGCAATGAGTGATGTCCACAAAAGACTTATACAATGGTATCCATGTAACGAGCGTTAGGTTAGCGGATCCCAGACTCTAAAAGCCTTAGGTCACTAGGCACAAAGTCCCCTAAGAACTTAATAACTCGAATACCAAAGAGCCCACTCTTGATCAATTACGCAAAAAAAAAATATATTATTTTTTTTTTCTGAGCAAGTGCGTTTCGTTCCATCTTGCTCAACCCTAGACTACTCGCATAACATGCGAGCCGGCTACTAGCCATTTGACGCCTAGCCACAACTAGCAACAAATTCCATTTTTACTCCATTTTTTTTTCTTTTTCATGCCTTTACCACTAAGAACCTATTATCAAATTCTAAGCATAATAAATAGATTATCCTCGAAAATAATCAGATCATAACAACAATCTAGTCCTTAAGCATTCTCTAAGACTTAGTGACAATACAAGTGCTTCTAGCATGTATATCAACCTACACAACTTAATATCACTTTAATGCTATCACTACACTCGCATCAATATCACAATTCAGTCGATAAATCATTGCAAAAGGGATCATGGTATATGCATGAGCTATATGATCTGACAAACAAATTAAGCTATATATAAAAAAACTATATGGCAAAAATTATGCAACTATATGAACTAACTATCATGAATATGCAGCTATATGACACACACAAAATAAATATTCCTTAACTACCACCCCCAAACTTAAAATCTTCACTGTCCCCAGTGAAGGTAGTAGAAAGGAACACAGGGTATACCTACTCGGAGTCATCATCATCACCCTCAGTGGGTGGAGTATCAGGCGGCGGGTATGCAGAGTCCTCACCAAAAACTGGCCACTGGATATCAGCTCCAAGGCCTCGAAAAGCAGTCCCTAACGCAAGGGTGAGCTCCTGAGAAAACCTGCTCTGCGTCTCATACATGGCATCCATCCGCCGTGAAAGCCTCCTATACTGGGCATCACCCATCCCAGCACCCTCCTGAGCTCTCGAAGAACTAGCCTTACCACGCCCTGGCCTGGCCATAGTAGCACCTCGTGCTGGACGCCCTCCTGGAAGTCGATAACCCAGCCCATGCTCCTCAGGCTCACCACCGGTCCACTCCTGCATCCCATTCAGAGTGCCAGAATCTATATGAGCTGCTGGCAACTGCAACTGCTCATGAGCCGGCCAGTTCACTCCTACTGCTCGGCATAGCTTCGTAACCGTGGATGCATAAGGGATGTTCATATGCTTTGCTCCCCTCAAAAACTTCAGAATTCCTTGGTAGATAAACTCACCAAGGTCCACATAGTATTCCTCATTCAGAATTCCCCACAACAACTGTGCTCTCTCAACTGTGACCTCGTGTGCATGTAAAGAAGGCAAAATATTAGCATATATAAATGCATTCCATGCACGGGCATACCTGTTCATGGCGATCGCCGGAAAGTGACGATACTCATTATTGGTTGGACTGCGGTTCCAAACTGTGCCCGGTCGACAGAGAGTCGCACAAATCAAATCCAAGTCAAAATCCTCAGCAGTCTTTTCATTCCAGTTCTCCTCATCGGGCTTCCTCTCTAGCGGTCCAATCACACGGCGAATCGCCGCAGGATGATAATCAACCGTCAGCCCACGAACTACAGAAAACCCATTCTTTTCAGCCTTCGCGTTCCCGTAGAACTCGCGAACAACACTCATCGGTACTGCTTCGGGTGACTCACAAAAAGCTATCCACCCCTTCTCTGCAATCATGGGCAACAACTCACCATCCCTCCCTGATGGTAAAAACCCCCTCTCCTTCAGGATCGGCTTCCCCAACAGCCTAGTGTACTCCTCCTCCGTGGCTCTGTCAGTTAACCGAGGCCTTGCAGCAATACCCCTTGATGAATCAGCAGTAGGAACTGTGCTGCTGCTGTCAATAGTGCGTGCTCTCTTGGGTGCCATTGATTTGTGAATAAAAGTGTGTAAGAACTGATTTTTTTGATGTTTATGAGAGGGTTTAAGTGTAGGAAGTTGTGGGAGATATGTAGGATAGGTGTATGTATATATAGGGTGTGGAGTAGGTAAAATTAGATTAGGAGTGGGGTTGAGGGATAAAATCATGGGGTAATGGGAAAAGAATTCGTGGGTTTATGGGCTGTAATGGGTTTTTGTGTTTTTGTTTTTTTTTTTTTTTCTGAACTGTAAAAAAATTTTCTGGAACTCGACCCCTGCGCGGCCGCTCAGCATAGCTGCGCGGGCGCGCAGAGGGTCTCTGGAATTTTTTTTTTCAGCCCCTGTTTTCTGATTTTTTTGTGTTTTTGGATAGGTTATTAACTTCTAAGGGTTCTTGTACAAACAATTCATGGGTTGCCTCCCACGCAGCGCTTCTTTTTCGTCATTAGCTTGACGTTCCGTACCTTTCTCATGTAGTCAACAAAATGGCACTAATCACCTCTCGGTTTGCCATGTCCCCATAGTAGTGCTTCAACCGCTGACCGTTAACCTTGAATGCTTGGTCCGAATCATTCTCAAAAATTTCCACCGCTCCGTGTGGAAACACAGTTTTGACAATAAAAGGTTCAGACCACCTTGATTTCAACTTCCCAGGAAAAAGTTGGAGCCGAGAGTTGAATAACAGAACTTGTTGCCCTGGCACAAATAACTTAGGATGTAGCTTCCTATCGTGCCACCTCTTCACCTTTTCCTTATACATTTTGTTATTCTCGTACGCTTGAAGTCGAAATTCATCAAGTTCATTAAGCTGAAGCATTCTTTTCTTACCAGCTGCATCTAAATCCAGGTTCAATTTCTTCAATGCCCAGTAGGCCTTATGCTCAAGCTCCGCCGGTAGATGACATCCCTTACCGTACACCAACTGAAATGGTGACATCCCAAGTGGAGTTTTGTATGCTGTTCTGTAAGCCCAAACAGCTTCATCGAGCTTTAAAGACCAATCCTTCCTTGACGGACAAACAACCTTTTCTAGAATGCGCTTTATCTCTCTGTTAGACACTTCCGGTTGACCATTTGTTTGCGGGTGATAGGCAGTAGCTACTCGATGATTCACATTATAACGCTGCATCATAGAAGTGAACTTACGGTTGCAAAAATGCGATCCTTCATCACTTATGATTACCCGAGGTGTTCCAAACCTTGTGAAAATTTGCTTATGAAGAAAATTTAGCACTGCCTTTGCATCATTTGTCGGTAAAGCTTTAACTTCGACCCATTTTGAGACATAATCGACTGCCAGCAAGATGTACTGATTATTGCAAGACGAGATAAAAGGCCCCATGAAATCGATTCCCCATACATCAAAGACCTCGACTTCAAGCATCACATTTAATGGCATCTCATCCTTCCTTGACAAATTTCCCACTCTTTGGCAACGATCACACCTTAAAACAAACTGATGAGCATCCTTGAACAAGGTGGGCCAGAAAAAACCTGCTTGCAGAATACGAGCTGCCGTCTTCTCACCTCCATAGTGTCCACCATAAACCGTGGAATGGCAATCTCGTAATATCCCCTCCGTCTCACAGAACGGGATACATCTCCTGATGATCTGGTCAGCTCCCTGTCTAAACAAATATGGTTCATCCCACATATACCACTTCACCTCATGCAGAAACTTCTTCTTTTGCGTGGATGTCAAATTAGGAGGCATTATATTGCTGACAAGATAGTTTACAATATCTGCAAACCATGGTTCTTCCTCCTGAATTGCAAACAACTGCTCATCCGGAAAAGATTCATTGATTAACGTCCTATCTTGTGAAGTAGAATCGGGATTCTCCAACCTAGAGAGATGGTCAGCTACCTGATTCTCAATACCTTTTCTATCTTTGATCTCTAACTCAAATTCCTGAAGTAAAAGCACCCAACGAATGAGTCTCGGCTTCGAATCCTTCTTAGAAACCAGATAGCGAATAGCTGCATGATCAATGAATACTGTTACTTTTGTACCAAGCAGATAAGATCGAAATTTCTCAAATCCAAAGACTATAGCCAAAAGCTCCTTCTCAGTAGTGGTGTAGTTCAATTGGGCCCCATTTAAAGTCTTACTCGCATAGTAGACCACATGGAAGAGATTTTTCTTGCGCTGTCCCAGAACTGCACCTACCGCATAGTCACTCGCATCACACATCATCTCAAACGGTTCTGTCCAATCTGGTGCTGTAATAACTGGTGCCGTGATCAAACTCTCCTTGAGAGTCTCGAATGCTGCCAAACATTCATCATCAAATTTGAAAGGCACATCTTTCTCAAGTAAATTGCACAATGGCTTAGATATCTTTGAAAAGTCCTTGATGAATCGCCGATAAAAACCCGCATGACCGAGAAAACTACGGATTCCTTTCACCGAATTAGGTGGGGGAAGATTTTCAATGACTCCCACCTTGGCCTTGTCCACCTCCAGACCTTTGCTAGAGACCTTATGCCCAAGGATAATGCCTTCACGCACCATAAAATGACATTTCTCCCAATTAAGCACCAAATTAGTTTCCACGCATCTTTTGAGTACGGCGCGCAGATTATTCAAACATTCATCATATGAGTGTCCAAAGACGGAGAAGTCATCCATGAACACTTCGACGTTATTTCCAATCATGTCAGAGAATATAGCCATCATACATCTCTGAAAGGTGGCCGGGGCGCCACATAACCCAAACGAAACTCTTCGAAAAGAAAATGTGCCAAATGGACAAGTGAAGGTAGTCTTTTCCTGATCCTCTGGTGCAATACAAATCTGATTATACCCGGAATACCCATCCAGAAGACAAAAATACTCATGTCCCGCCAATCTGTCAAGCATTTGATCAATGAATGGGAGAGGGAAGTGATCCTTCCTTGTGGCTTTGTTCAATTTTCTATAATCCATGCATACTCTCCATCCTGTAACTGTTCGAGTAGGGATGAGCTCATTCTTTTAATTTGCGACCACAGTGATACCTCCTTTCTTAGGTACACATTGCACGGGGCTCACCCACGAGCTGTCAGAAATAGGATAAATGATGCCTGCATCTAGCCATTTCAGAATTTCTTTCTTCACCACCTCCTTCATGATCAGGTTCAGTCTTCGCTGCTGTTCCACAGTTGGCTTACTACCTTCCTCTAACAGAATTTTATGCATACAATATGAAGGACTTATCCCCTTGATGTCTGCTATGGTCCATCCTATAGCTGATTTGAATTCTCTCAAAATCCTTAAGAGCCTGTCTTCCTCACTACCTGAAAGGTCAGCTAAAATAATAACAGGTAACGTAGATGAATCTCCTAAAAAGGCATACCTCAAGTGTTCAGGTAATGGTTTGAGCTCTAAGGTAGGCGCTTCCTCTATTGATGGTTTGAGCTTCCCTTCAGCGTTCTTGAGGTCAGAAGTACCAAGAGATTCAAATGGTATATCTAGCTTTCGCTTCCAGGGAGAAGCGTTCAGATATTGTAATTGCTCGTTGCTATCTTCATCATCGCTGTCAAAATCCCCCACTAAGGCCTTTTCCAATGCATCAAACATTAGCATGTGATCGAGTTCCGAAGTAACTGCGGAATCAATCACATCCACTTTTAAACACTCCTCATCTTCTGTAGGGAATTTCATTGCCTTGAATACGTTGAAGGTCACATCCTGATCTTGGACCCGCATAGTAAGTTCCCCTTTTTGCACATCTATCAAGGTACGGCCAGTAGCCAAGAAAGGCCTCCCCAAGATTATGGGAATCTTCTTATCTTCCTCAAAATCCAGAATGACAAAATCTGCAGGAAAGAAGAGCTTATCCACCTTGACAAGCACATCCTCAACTATGCCCCTTGGGTAAGTAATGGAACGGTCAGCCAATTGTAGTGACATGTATGTGGGTTTTGGATCAGGCAGATCCAGCTTTTTAAAGATCGACAAGGGCATCAGATTAATGCTTGCTCCCAAATCACAAAGGCACTTGTCAAAAGTTAGATTGCCAATGGTGCAAGGAATGGTGAAGCTTCCTGGATCTTTCAGTTTTGGTGGTAACTTTTGCTGTAGAACAGCACTGTATTCTTCCGTGAGAGCAACGGTTTCAAGGTCATCCAGTTTCACCTTCCTTGAAAGAATAGTCTTCATAAACTTCACATAACTAGGCATTTGTTCCAGAGCCTCAGCGAAAGGTATATTGATGTGAAGTTTCTTGAACACCTCAAGAAACTTCCCGAACTGTCTATCCAGCTTTTGTTGCTGCAATCTCTTAGGAAAAGGTGGTGGAGGATAGAGCTGTTTCTCCCCTGTATTAGCCTCAGGCAGAGTGTGTTCAACAGTAGTCTTCCTTGGTTCCGCCGCTTTCTCCCTTTGCTTAGATTCTTCATCTCTAACTTCAGCTTCGACTTCTTTTGCCTTTTCAGCATCAGCTACTTTTCCAGACCTTAAGGTAATAGCCTTGACTTGCTCTTTAGCTTCCTTCCTACCTGGTACTTCCGTGTCACTGGGAAGAGTGCCAGGTTGACGATTGAGTACTGCATTGGCTAATTGACCGATTTGATTTTCCAAGGTCTTGATAGAAACCGCCTGACTCTTGCACAACAGCTTAAGTTCCTCAAAATCAGCACTAGTAGGTGCAGCTGCACTTCCCTGTTGAGGATATGATTGTCTTGTAGCATACTGCTGTGGTTGCTGGAATCCAGGTGGGTTAAACTGTTTACTCACTCCTTGCTGATATGGTGGCTGAATAGCATTCTGATTATTCCCCCAGCTGAAATTTGGATGATTTCTGTTGTTAGGATGATAGGTCGCTGGCACAGGCTGCTGTTGTCGCTGATAATTATTCACATACTGAACAGATTCGTTGACAAGAGAACACTGATCCGTAGCATGAGAACCTGCACAAAGCTCACAAACCATAGCTATTTGATTAACTCCATACGTAGCCAAAGAATCAACCTTCATTGATAGCGCTTGGAGCTGGGCTGCAATAGCGGTGGCTGCATCAACTTCCAGAATACCTGCTACCTTGCCTGTCGTCATCCTCTGAGTTGGGTTTTGATGCTCATTTGCAGCCATCGTCTCGATAAGATTATACGCCTCAGTATAGCTTTTAGCCCATAAGGCGCCTCCAGCTGTTGCATCGAGCATGGGCCGAGATTGGGCCCCCAAACCATTATAAAAACCAGTGATTACCATCCAATCCGGCATTCCATGATGTGGACATTTTCTCAACATTTCCTTGTAGCGTTCCCAAGCCTCGCACATAGATTCTGTAGGTTGCTGCGCAAATTGAGTAAGAGCACTCCTCATAGCAGCAGTCTTTGCCATTGGATAAAACTTCACCAGAAACTTTTGCGTAAGATCTTGCCACGTAGTGATTGACCCAGTTGGTTCAGAATGTAACCAGTCTTTAGCTTTATCCCTCAGTGAGAATGGGAAAAGACTCAACTTGATAGCCTCATCAGTCACGCCATTATACTTAAAAGTGCTACAGATCTCGACAAAATTCCTTATGTGCATGTTGGGGTCTTCAGTTGCCGCTCCTCCAAAAGAAACAGAATTCTGCACCATCTGAATAGTGCCCGGCTTGATTTCAAAGGTGTTAGCTTGAATAGCCGGATGAAGGATGCTTGACTGAATGTCATCAATTTTAGGCCGAGAAAAATCCATAAGAGCTGGATCAGCTTGAACAATACGATCTCCCATGTTTACTGGTTCTTTCTGCTCAGTTCCTGAATCCGAATCCTCAAAATCTAACTTCTTCGGAGTATCAAGAACTTCGTCTTTCTCCTCAGCTGTATCTAAGGTCCTCTTGCGAGCACGAGAACGAGTTTGCATAAACGCTTGCTAAAGTACCTGAAACACAACCGAAAAGAGTAATTAACTACTACGTCCTAATCACTGAGTCCTAATGACCAATGATGGTAAGTACATAAACTAAACAAATACGCCGAGTCCCCGGCAGCGGCGCCAAAAACTTGTTAGGGCAAAATCACGCACTAATATTCACGCAAGTATACGCGTTCGCAAGTAATATAGAATACTTTCTAGTTCGTTCCCTCAGAGACTCAGACTAAATTATTGTCTAATTTAACTCACTCACCAATGTATGATTACTTCTCAATGTTAAGATAATAACACTTAAAATTATTGATTAAATATTAACTATAATTAACTACTTAATTAACCACTTAACTAACACTTCAATTTATCAATAATAAAACACTCATGAGATCACAACTTCATTATTACTTCCTTCTATAGCCATAGTTATTACCTTTAGCATGTGACAGTGATGATATTAATCGAATAACACGAAACTGATAAAAGCCAACTTTCATTGTACTAATACCATTCTACCAAGCATCCACAATTAAGATAGAAGTTGAATAGTCATCAATTATGTTGAGTTTCTATATGTCTACAGAAATTGACAACACAACTATTTAAGCACAAGTTATTCCTTTTGATTACATAGGGCAAATAAAACTGTTAGAGTTACCCACTAATCATGCACAATGTACATGAACCTATGCTAGCATGGCAAGTTCTAAATCTCAAGATCCACCGTCGCTTCACAAGAGATTAATACCCTATCTTATATGTTCGCGACGCACATAAGACGAATACGCACAACCAATACTAGATATCATGCAATCATCACACACTAAAGTATTAAACAATTAACTAAAGAATTCCATAATAAATCCGTTGCAACCCCATGATCACGATTAGCCCATAATAGAACTTATCGCCATCATGGGTTCATATGAAATCATGATAACAAACACAAGAAAATAATAACTAAACTAATTATATTAAAACAGAGTACGTCACAAGAGTAAATAAGTCAAAGCAAGAAAACTAGCATCCAACGTTACAACGAAACAAGAATCACAAGAATATATGCTTCCTCTTCGTTGCTGTGTGCTAAATCGGTCTTCTTCCTTATCTCCTTCGCTTCTTGCAAAACATAATCTAAAACATAATCTCCTCTTAATACTCTGTGAAAAATGTCTCAAATCTACTTATATAATAGTCCCATAAAACTCAGATTACATAGAAGTTGGAAGCCAAACAGAAGTAGAAGTCTAAAATAATATATCTTTTTCCCCGACCCTGCGCGGCCGCTCAGCATTTCTGTGCGGGCGCGCAAGGCTGCTGCGCGGCCGCTCAGCATTGCTACGCGGGTGCGCAGGACCCTTCTGGAAAAATTCCATGTTTGCTCCGTTTCTTCGCCGTAATCTGCCCGTTCTTTTCCTCTCGCAATGGTGAACACATGCCAAGGCTTATTCTTGATGATTCCTCCTCCGAAATGCAACTAATACCCTGAAATGCATAAACACTAGAAAAACGCATCAAATACACAAAATACTTGATTTCAAGACACCAATTTAAGCCATTTTAAGACGTTCTAAGTGGTATAAAATGCCACTTATCAATAACCTTAAAAACTGAATGGAAGATCCGCTTGACTCATCATTGATCGCACTATATCCAACAAGGTACGATTTGTCCTTTCAGAATCTCTATTCTATTGAGGTGTTTCAGAAGGAGTTAGTTATGATACACTATCACACTCCAAGAAACTCTTGAAATTGAGGTTTAAGTATTCTCCTCCACGATCTGATCGTAAAACTTTTATACTTTTCCCTTGTTTTATTTTCTACTTCGGCCTTATATTCTTTGAACATTTCAAAAGAATCGGATTTGTTCTTCATAAGAACCGCATATCCATATCTACTGAAATCATCAGTAAATGTTATGAAGTAGTATAAGCCCCCTTGCCATCATACGCATTCGACCACAAACATCATTATGTATAAGACATAATCGTTCGGTGGCCCTTTTACCTGATCAGGTAAAAGTAGCTTTAGTCATTTTTCCAATGAGACAAAGTTCGCATCTTCAGTATGATTCAAAATCAAACTTATCCAAGTATTCATCTATATGTAACTCAGAAATGCGTTTCTCATTAATATGGCTTAACGACAATGCTAGAGGTAATATTTGATTTGAGTCAACTTAGAACATATAAATTGTTACCTAATTGTGCAACATTATAAGTCTTATCATTGAAATAGAATAAACAACTATTGTTTATTTAATTAAAATGAAAACCTTTCTTGTCCTGACAAGAAATTGACTTAATGTATCCGCTAAAGGTAGGCACGTAATAAGAATTTATCAAGTTCTCAATCTCGCCTTATGGGCAAAATTAGGTATCGAGTTCCTTCAACTAGAGCAACAACTTTTGCTCCAATTCTAACCAGATACCTGAAGCTTGACCATTGCTAGTCTTCTTCTTTAGATCTTCCAAGCAAGCTCGACAATTTAAATTCCATTCATCCAGTTATTTCCACAGAAATGACAATCATCTCCTTTAGCAACACCACTATTAGGCTTCAAAAGCCCTTTAGGATTGGACTTTGGTTTGGCACCGAATAAGATCAAAACTTCACCTTGCATGTCCACTTTCCTTTTCCATTTGCATTCCATTTGTAGATCATCAATATGGACGTAATTCATGCCTTTACCATGTTATTTTTAGCAGTTCTAAACATGCTTAACAACTCGGTGAATGTTCTGTTTATCTCATTCCTGTTGTTCTTAACAAACTAAGAATAGAATTTGTTCAAAGATTGTTTGATCAAATCAAGCTGAGTGACTAGACTATTCTTGAAACTCAAAATATCAAGGTACATATACCTATCATCTTTTGAACATGTGGTCCAACCGGATATGATTCTCCCATTATTGCAAAAGTATGGTGCCTTATTATTGTCAAATCTTTCTGACGAGCCTATCCTTTAAATATCTTTTGAAGGTGCTCAATCATATCATATGCATCATTATGCTCTTGTTGCTTTTAAAGCTCAGCACTCATAATTACAAGCATGAGACATGAAACATCAGTTGCATAATTAATTTGGTTCTGGTAAGCATTTTGTTATACACATGTTTCATTCTCAGCTAGAAGAAATAAGGGAGGGGTTTGAGTGACATCCTTGAACCCGAGGACAATCCTCAAGTTCCCATGTCAATCGAGGAAATTATTTCATGTCAGCTTGTCCTTCTCAAGGACTATTACATAGAGAAGTTATTTGTGTTATTTGTCATTTGATATCTACAATATTAAAGTGCATAAAATGGCTTAGTCTACAGATGATCATTAAATTATGTTCAAGTGATTATTCATATATATATACATAATATACATCTCCCACTATTTTTATCAAATCAATAGCCCTAACTATTAATTCGGAAAAAATATCTTCTATATCCTTTCTAGTGAGCCAAGATCCATATTTCATCATGCGTTAGGTCAACTTTGGTTTTTCTCCTAAAACATGATTATTTAGGTAGACAACATTTGTCAATTATATCAACTATATAACTCTTGGATAGCTTGGTGGAACAACATTTGTTCATATTTATCTAATAAATCTCTCCAAACTCTATGCCTCTAAGTTCACAATCCTATTGTGGTAACTTAGTTAACTCAAACCCAATAGTCAAAAAGTATCAATATACTTCAACACATCTCCCACGATAAGTGGGAGTACTTTGCTTTGGCAAACCCACTCTTTATCGATCTAGGGGTGGACGTATTGGACTAATTGGAAGGCATCCGATCAACTTAATATTAACTTTAGGGTTTCGTTAATTTTGAAATGATCATGATCCCGTCATAAAGAGATTACCAATTTTTCCTTGAATAAAATACTTCAAATCAATATTCGTCAATGGTTTGATTTCCAGGTAGTGAGTGAGTCACAACGGTCTCGCTTAAAACCCACAACCTTACAAGTTCAATGAACTAGCTTTTGACAAAATCGCCCCAGGTTAGAAATAAAGAAAATTTGTATTTTATTCCATGTTTCATAAACACGAGAATCTCATACTCGTTTGTTCATTTTAAAATCTTGAGTCGTTACAGGTTTTATCTTGTATAGCAAGCATGGCATGGGTGCCGCATCTAAAACATACATCCCTAATCTAATTAAGCATGCATCTTTATAAACTACTCTACACATACATTCATCATATGCACATATATATGTAAAGTTCAATAAATAAATGGGGTTATTGATGGCTTTATCCTATGTGATCTTCATCAAGCTAATGACAAAGATCTAGATCAATCTAAGGTGAAAAATAAATACAAGCTAACTATTACATGTCTTCTATTTTGTATTGTTTCCTTGGATGGCCTCCATGTGGGATTACCCTTGATCTTCAAATCTTCATGTCTTCATGTACATTACAAGAATGAAATATGAAAACTAATCTAATGAACTTACAAGAAGAACTCGAGTTACATTCGAGATTTAATAATTACAAGATTAAAAGACATGCAAGCCGTATTTATTAAACCAAAACCATTAACCTACGGTCATAAGCTATAACCATCCACCATGATCAATTAACACAAAAGAAAATGTTAAAACACATAATCTGGTCTTAACATATACCCATCATGATCTAATCATAAAAACCAAATATTGGAAAAATCGGAAAATTCAAAATTAAATCTAATAACATTAAATCACCGATTACAGGGCCTAAATGACGTCAAACGCCTTACAGATCAGTCGATGATAGATTTATCTATCAGTTACGTTCATACGCTCGATTCCATATGAAAAAGCATATTCGTTTGCCAAAATCGGCCACTAGACACATATTTCAGCAAATCCGCTGCATCCGATTCAGAATCGTATCAAATACGATACTTATAATAAGAACAAACACAAAATATGTATATATCATTATATATACAGATTATATAATCATTATATAATTATACAACTCTCATGAATATCATATATTCAAAATATATATATACATACGCATATATAAATATAACATGTAAAACATACAAAATCGCATACATAACAGTCATGAAATATTGTATACATGTTATCATCATAAAACCAGTAAACACACAAATAAATTAAACACTTTTCGCAAGTAGCTCTGATGCCATTGTTGGATTTCAAGCACATAAACGCAACGGAAACAGTAATTAAAAATGTGAAAAAGCAGAATTTTCGAAATCCACCGCAGGATCCATGCGAAAAATAGATATTTAATTCGTAGATCAGATTGTTTACCTTAAGAAGTTTTACAAATAGGTTGACTAATGGAGATCCAAAGCTTGCTCAATCACCACGCATCCCGCTCTTGCGATCTACGCTCTATCGGTATCCACACGAATGCTTGAACGCAAGGATTGAATGTGTACTAGCACAACCTCGTTTCTTCTTGCTCTCTCCATCTTCTCTCTTGGTGGCTAGGGTTTTGTAAAAGTCTTGCTTACAAAATCAGCCACACAGAGATATTATATAGAGAGTTGATAGGGATAAATAAATCCTGATTGCATAATTAAATATTACAGTTTGGGCTGTAAGGCCCAATAAAAAGATGTATGACATTCAGACCAGAAAGGTTAACATGTTGATCAGGCCTGATTTACCAGATCAGGCCTGATGATACAAAGAAGGCCCAAAAACCCTGATTATTTATTAATTTTGTAATTAATAAATAAGGGAGAAAAACATCTATTAAGATAAGTCCTAGTGGGGATATAAATCCTTGTAGATTGGCCTCCAAGGAACCTCATGGGATAAGGAATCAGCTTCCTACTTCCTAGGACTCCTAAGTCTATCCTAATTCAGAGACTTGACCACCAAGTCTCCTATACCAAGTCCAATTCAAG
This sequence comes from Apium graveolens, assembly GCF_009905375.1. NCBI lineage: Eukaryota > Viridiplantae > Streptophyta > Magnoliopsida > Apiales > Apiaceae > Apium > Apium graveolens. The sequence continues at coordinate 128,732,246 of NC_133657.1, read as the reverse complement.
GACTCCCACATCTATATAAGGGACCTCACCCCACAAATTAGAACTACATTTTTTGACTTGATCTTTGGCAATCAGCAAGGTACGAAGGCATCTTGTTAAGGCAGATTGAGTCACGAAACACAAGAACAGTCAAATCGAGCCTTGAAGCTCACGTTCCTTAGTACTAAATACAGCAATAATATATATATATATTAGTTTTTAATCCATAACATTTGGTGCCGTCTGTGGGAAAGCACAACAACAACCATGGCGAGAACACGGAGAACAATTGGAGCCCTGGAGGAAGGAACACCATCAGGGACAACCCAGGTGATTTCGTCAATCGTGGAGATTCCTCCCCACTCAACTTATGCATCTAATCAAGGGGAAGCCCAGATAGGGGCAACTCAACCTCAGCCACAAGGGACGACTCTCCCGACTATTCAAGGTACGAATCCTCAAGTTTAACAAGTACATGTACCTTATGGGATGCTTCTTTACCCCGAGGTTGGAGGAAGTGGACATGCTGGGTGAAGTGAAGCACGAGGGCAATCGCCCCCCTATATAAGAGGTTTGGCTCCTATCCCCGAGGATCGGGAATTTTCTGGTCCTTATACTGAGAGAGACTCCGAATCTTCGGATGATGAAGTAGCCCCAAGAAGGAGGCGTCTTGGCAAAGAGCCAATGGCCAATGGAAGACAACGCCCTCAAAGCACCCAAGGGGCGAATCCCCAAGAAGTGCAGGAAAGGATCAGGGCTCATGAGGCTGAAATCCAAAGGCTGAGGCGTGACTTAGAAGCTCACCAGGCCACCAGACCCCAGATACCCCCTAGGGGGAGAAATCCTCCTCCTGTCATAGACCTGGATGGTCCGGTATGGAGAAGGGCTATTGTCCGAAGAACTGATCCAAGCAATCTCCTTCCCCTTGGAGATCCTGATGATCCTACTCCGCCCTTCACTGAAGAGATAATGAATGCCCATATCTCAAGGAAGTTTAAGATGCCAACCATCAAAGCCTATGATGGCACGGGAGATCCCGCTAATCATGTTAGGACATTCTCTAATGCACTGTTGTTGCAACCCGTGAATGATGCTATAAAGTGTCGGGCCTTCCCTCAAACCCTGTCGGGTATGGCTCAAAGATGGTATAATCGCTTGCCCCCAAACTCTATTGGGTCGTTCAGAGAATTAAGCCAGGCTTTTATTAAGCAATTCATCAGTGGAAGAGTTCATGAGAAACGTTCTGCATCTCTTATGAGCATTGTGCAGGGAGCAAAGGAATCCTTGAGAGATTACCTGAATCGTTTCACAAGGGAGGCTTTAAAAGTCCCAGACCTTGATGATAAAGTAGCCATGATAACACTGCAACAAGGAACTAGGGATGAGTTTTTTAAGATGTTCTTGGCCAAACACCCCCCTGAAAGCATGTTGCAGCTCCAGGAGAGGGCAGGGAAGTATATCAAAGTTGAAGAAAGCATGAGGAAGACCGTAGTAAGTAATGAGCCCACTGGAGGCAAGAAGCGAAAAATTGATCTGGAGTATATCGCTAAGGACAAGTATCCTAGAACCGAGCAAAACCCTGATTCAACCCCCAAGAAGGGAGGACCTGGGCAAAAGTTCACCGAATACGCTAAGTTGAATACTTCTAGAAGCCAGATCTTGATGGAAATTGAGAAAGATCGAGATATTCGTTGGCCTAAGCCCCTGAAGGCTGATCCTACCAAGCTAGACAAAAGAAAATATTACAGATTTCACAAAGATGTTGGCCATGACACCGATGAGTGTAGACAATTGAAAGACGAAATTGAGTTTCTGATTCGAAAAGGAAGATTGAACAAATATACTGGAGAAGGAGGAAATAGAAACAACAACGTGAGAAGGAACTTCGATGACCGAAGGAAAGACCAAGACGATCAGGGGCGAAACCCCCATCCTAGAGGACCAGTTATAAACACAATTTATGGAGGGCCAAGACCTCGAGGGCCTGTGATAAACACGATCTTTGGAGGCCCAACTGCTGCTGGATTGTCCAAAAATTCCAGAAAGGCATATACTAGAGAAGTTATGCATATTGTTGGAGAAGCCCCGAAGAGGGCCAGGACAGGAGTAACATTGGCTTTTGACGATTCTGGCCTAAAGGGTGTAAAGTTTCCTCATGACGACCCGCTGGTCATAACACCGGTAATAGGAAATAGCCCGGTCAAGAGGGTCCTTGTGGATAACGGTGCTTCAGTGGATATCTTGCTCCATGACGCTTTTCTAAGGATGGGGTATAACGACTCCCAGTTGACACCAACCGATATGCCGATATATGGATTTGCAGGAGTGGAATGTCTTGTGGAAGGGGTAATCAAGTTGCCAACCACCATAGGTCAGGAACCAAGTCAGGCGACGCAGATGTTGGACTTTGTGGTGGTAAAGGCTAGTTCAACTTATAATGCTATCATGGGGAGGACAGGGATACACGCCTTCAAGGCAGTCCCTTCTTCCTACCATTCAGTTATGAAGTTTCCCACCCGGAATGGGATTGGAGAGGAGAGAGGAGATCAAAAAATGGCTAGAAGCTGTTATGTGGCCTCTTTGAGGGCAGATAGAGTCGGGGGGCAGGTTCTTCCTATTGAAGATATGGATGTCCGAGAAAATGATGAGAAGAGAGGAAAGTCGGCAGAAGACTTGGTTTCCATTCCTTTATACCCCGAGAATCCAGAGAGGATGACCTTCATTGGAGCCACATTAAGGGAGCCCCTTAGAGGGAAGTTGGTGAAATTTTTGCAAGAAAATAGTGATGTGTTCGCATGGTCAGCAGCTGATATGCCAGGCATAGACCCGGAGCTGATTACTCACAAGCTAAACGTGGATCCAAGCAGGAAGACAGTGAAACAAAAGAAAAGAAACTTTGCCCCGGAAAGACAAGAGGCTATAAGATAGGAAGTAGAAAAGCTCTTAGAGGCTGGTTTCATTGAGGAGATTCAATTTCTGGAATGGTTAGCAAACCCTGTAATGGTGAAGAAGGCTAATGGAAAGTGGAGGATGTGTATAGACTTCACTGATCTGAATGATGCATGCCCTAAAGACTGTTTTCCGTTGCCAAGGATTGATACTTTGATTGATTCCACTGGTGGGCATGAGATGCTTAGTTTCATAGATGGATTTAGCGGATACAACCAGATCAAAATGCATAAGGATGACATTCCAAAGGTATCATTCATCACTGACTTTGGTGTTTATTGTTATCTTGTTATGGCATTTGGTCTTAAGAATGCAGGAGCCACCTATCAAAGGTTGGTAAATAAAATTTTTAAGGACCTTATTGGTAAGACTATGGAAGTCTATGTTGATGACATGTTAGTCAAAAGTCTAGCAAAGACTGATCATATAACCCATTTGAGGGAAGCTTTTGAGGTTCTGAGGTACCACAAGATGATGTTAAATCCTACAAAATGTGCTTTCGGAGTAGGATCTGGAAAATTTTTGGGATTGATGGTCTCCAAGAGGGGGATAGAGGCTAACCCCGACAAAATAAAGGCAATCCTAGACATGGAACCACCAAAAACCGTCAAGGATGTTCAGAAGCTCACAGGAAGGGTTGTTGCGCTAGGACGATTCATCTCCAAGTCAGGAGACAAGTGCCTGTCATTCTTCAAGTCACTAAAGAACATCAAGGACTTTGTATGGAATGAGGAAAACCAGAAGGCATTCGAAGAGTTAAAGAAGTATATGGCGCAGGCCCCGTTGTTGGCCAAGCCAGCTTTGAATGAAGTTTTATTCTTGTACTTAGTTGTTTCAGAGAGTGCTTTGAGCGCGGTGTTGGTTAAGGAGGAACTGAAAGTCCAGAAACCCATATACTATGTCAGCACAATTCTGCATGGTGTCAAGTTAAATTCTTCAACTATTGAGAAATTTGCTCTAGCCTTGGTAATGGCTTCGAGAAAGCTGCGTCCTTACTTTCAGGCTCATCAGATTGAGGTGCTAACAAATCAGCCCCTGAGGAATATCATTCACAGTCCCAAGGCAAGTGGGAGATTGATTAAGTGGGCAATAGAGCTGGGAGAGTTCGACCTCAAGTATAAGCCACGTACGGCAATAAAAGCCCAGGCACTAGCTGACTTCATGGTGGAATGTACCATACCCAACCAAGAAGTCAGGGGGCAGGAAGATTCCATATCTCAAGACAATGGAGTCGATAATGGGGACAGAGAGAAGGATGATAAGGAGAAAGAATATTGGGTTCTCTATTTTGATGGAGCATCAAAAACAAATTCCAGTGGAGCAGGATTGGTTTTACAAAGCCCTGACCGGTTCTTAATTAGGTATGCTATGAAGCTAGACTTCCCAACCACAAACAATGAGGCGGAATATGAAGCCCTGAGGCCATGGCCTAGCTGGGACACTTATAGTCAAAAACTTAAAGGTCCGTGGAGACTCGAAGCTGATCATATCCCAGGTAAAGGGAGAATTTGAGGCAAGGGATGATACGATGGCTAAGGATGTCCGCCTAGTAAGGGCTGTGATGACCCAATTTAATGAATGCCATGTTGAGCACATTCCAAGGGAGGAAAATGCTAAGGCAGATGCATTATCAAAGTTTGCTTCATCTGAGATAGAATAAAGTTCAGGAAGTGTGTACTTCCGTGTTTTGAAGACACGAAGCATAGATGTTAAGCTTGTGGCTCCTATAGGCCTGGGGACATCATGGATTGATCCCATTAAGGCTCACATTCAAACCGGTTGGTTGCCAAGCGATGCAACTGAAGCACTGAAGTTAACTGTTCGGGCACTAAGGTACACTTTGATAGATGGGATTCTGTACAAAAGATCTTTCGTGGTTCCTTACTTAAGGTGTCTCAGGCCCGACGAGGCACGCTTGGCTCTTGAAGAAGTGCATGAAGGTATTTGTGGACAACACTTGGGGGGCAGGGCCTTGGCTCATAAGATAACTCGCCTAGGCTTCTATTGGCCAGAAATGATGGCTGATGCCAAAGAATATGTGAAGAAGTGTGACCGCTGTCAGAAGCATGCACCTGTTGTTAGACAACCTCCCGAGATGCTGACCTCTATCAACTCGCCCATTCCCTTTGCTATGTGGGGGATGGATATTCTGGGGCCTTTCCCTATGGCCACGACACAAAGGAAGTTACTGATTATAGCCATTGATTATTTCACCAAGTGGATTAAAGCCAAACCCTTGGCCAAGATCACAACTAAGCAGGTTACACAATTCCTGTGGGAAAACATTATGTGCCGATATGGAATTCCCCGTATCCTCGTCACTGACAATGGAACACAATTTAACAACGAGGAATTCAAGAAGTATTGTGAAGAAAATGAAATTGAGTTACAGTTCACCTCTGTGGCTCACCCACAAGCCAATGGGCAAGCGGAAGTAGCAAATCGAATAATCCTGGATGGACTAAAGAAGAGGATCGAGAAGTCAAGAAATAATTGGGTGGATGAGATACTTCCCATATTATGGGCCTACAGGACTACCTGTAGAGTCACGACAGGAGCAACTCCCTTCATGTTGGCATATGGGGCAGAAGCAGTAGTTCCAGTGGAGATATCACATTCCTCTCCAAGGATTCAGGCTTTCAATGCAGAGGAAAATGAAGAGGGGTAGAGGTTAGCCCTGGATCTAATCGATGAAGTGCGAGATAAGGCACATGCAAAGATAGTAGAATATCAGAAAAAGGCTTCATTCTACTATAATCTAAGGGTTAAAGAAAGGTTTTTCAAATAAGGTGATCTAGTCTTGAGGAAGATAGAAGCATCTGGTGTAGGACAAAAAGGGAAGCTTGCCCCGAATTGGGAAGGGCCGTACAAAGTCAAGAGTGTTCAGGGTAGAGGAACCTACAAGCTAGAGACTATGGATGGTTTTGAAGTCCCGAGAACTTGGCATGCACAAAACCTGAAGGTTTACTATGTGTAGGGCAGTTGGATACGATTCTCACTTGTCAGGATAGCGAGTAGGTTGAAAAGCACCTTGAAGCTTTGCTTGCTTAGGATTTATATGTTCTAGTATTATTACGAAATTTATTAAGACTTGTGTAAGGGACGAATCCCAGACAATTTATGAAATTCATGAGTTTTTCAAAGTATTTTTATGGCCTAACAAGTAAAAACCAAATGCATGGATGCAAGCATAAATGGTGATAAATAAAATAGATCGGATAAATATTATAAGAGTTCGATAAATAAAGTCTCGAAAATAAGATAAAGAAAACAAGCCACGCGGGGCTGAAAAAGCTCTAAGGAGCTGAGGTGCCCTCGACATCCATATCATCGTCCTCTCTGCTCTCGCTGGATGTCTCTGTCGTCTCGGAGGAGGAGGAAGAGCTATCATCCTCAGCAGGTCTGGAAGAATACTCGGGAGGAGGAAGGAGTGGATCCTGAGGAACATGATCCGAGACAACTACTCGGGTACGAAACCTCTGCAGCAAAGCCTCGTCATCAGGGCAGACATAATCCGCCGGGTTAATATCAGGACAAGCCTCGTTCACGGTCCCAAGGGTCGTGTCCCAACCAGTCCTAAAAAACCCGGGAAAGACTGAATCATCCCTAATCCTCATGGACTGGGCAAACTCCTCTGAGTCCTGATAGTTGTCTATAGCTTTATCCTTCTCCGCCCGAAGTACCACTAGCTCGGCATTAGACTCCCCGAGTTCTTCCTCCTTGCGCTTGAGCTTCTTCTCCAGAGTAGCATACTTCTTCTGTTGCCTCCTAAGGGCATTATCGGCCTTATCAGAAGCCCACTTACATGACTCGGCTTGCCTCACAGCGCCTTGAAAATAGGCGTTAGACTGAAACAAAGCAATCAGCAAAGTATAAGGCAAGAAAATGCTACAAGAATGAAAGATAAGTTCAAAAAAGAGGAGGCATACCGAAGCCAGAGACTGAGCTCCCATGAGCTTAATCCTCTCAAGGTCAGGGGTGGCCACCACGTCAGTAAAGTCCTTGGGAGTCACGCTATGGTAGGACCAATCCCAAGCATGTTTCATGGAACCAACCACGGTATCCCCTCGGCGGAATCCCCAGAGAGGCTGAAAGGCGCCTGTAGCAGCAACAGCAGGGGCAGCAGCAGTGATAGGAGCATTATGGCCTTCAGCTCCTTCAGTTGAAGCCTACCTCATAGGCTCCTTGTGCTTTCTCAAGAAGATAGGCTATGTCGCCTTTCCCCGGGTGTCTAGGCCTACGAGCCGAGCTTTCTTCATCCTAGCAGTCTCTTCAACAGGAGGAATATTGTCCTCGTTAATCTCCTTAGCAGCTGCAAAACAAGGCAAAAAACAAAATAAGTGATGTTAATAATGCATGAAATGAAATAAAGATGATAAGGGAAGAAAAATACCCTGTTGAGAAATAGAGGATAGTCCCACGTGAATGAGGGAGAACTCCTCTAAGAGAGTCCAGCTGGTAGTAGTGCCGTTGTCCTAAGTAAGCCCATTATAAATAATGGTTTCCTCAGGAGTTAGGTGAATGGATTTGAGGCTACCATCACTGACATTCCTGAAGGAAGATCGGAAGAGTGTGCCCCAGTCACCATTCTCCCAATGTAACCCAACGAAACTATTCCTCCAATTTTGGTTGTTGTCGGGAATGGAGGCGCTGTTAAAGATATGTTTACTTTTGGGCCTTTGCTTAACATAGACCCAACCACAAATATTGGAAGAGCTATTATAGCACTGAAAGACTTTCCTAAAAACAGCTACGGAAAGGGGAAAACCCTCCCTAAGGCAGCAGACCATAAAACATAAAATGTTCCTCCAAGCGTTTGGAGGAAGCTGACACGGGTTGATTTGTAAATCAGCTAAAAGATGAGGAATAAAAGGGTGGAAAGGAAACCTAAGCCCAGCATTAAGGGCATCTGTGTACATAAAGAGAGTGTCGGGTCTCCAATGGCAAGTACGGTCACCACTAGAGATTGGAACTAATCTTAGAGGAGGAAGGACATTATAACGTGCATTTAGTTTATCGAAATCTATGTTGTGCCTGATAAGTGGCATTTTATACCACTTAGAACGTCTTAAAATGGCTTAAATTGGTGTCTTGAAATCGAGTATTTTGTGTATTTGATGCGTTTTTCTAGTTTTTATGCATTTCAGGGTATTAGTTGCATTTCGGCGGAGGAATCATCAAGAATAAGCCTTGGCATGTGTTCACCATTGTGAGAGGAAAAGAACGGGCAGATTACGGCGAAGAAACGGAGCAAACCTGGAAATTTTCCATTAGGGTCCTGCGCGCCCGAGCAGCAATGCTGAGCGGCCGCGCAGCAGCCTTGCGCGCCCGCGCAAAAATGCTGAGCGGCCGCGCAGGGTCGGGGAAAATAACATATTGTTTTAGACTTCTACTTCTGTTTGGCTTCCAACTTCTATGTAATCTGAGTTTTATGAGACTATTATATAAGTAGATTTGAGACGTTTTTCACAGAGTATTAAGAGGGGATTATGTTTTAGATTGTGTTTTGCAAGAAGCGAAGGAGATAAGGAAGAAGACCGATTTAGCACACAGCAACGAAGAGGAAGCATATATTCTTGTGATTCTTGTTTCGTTGTAACGTTGGATGCTAGTTTTCTTGCTTTGACTTATTTACTCTTGTGACGTACTCTGTTTTAATATAATTAGTTTAGTTGTTATTTTCTTGTGTTCGTTTATCATGATTTCACATGAACCCATGATGGCGATAAGTTCTATTATGGACTAATCGTGATCATGGGGTTGCAACGGATTTATTATGGAATTCTTTAGTTAATTGTTTAATACTTTAGTGTGTGATGATTGCATGATATCTAGTATTGGTTATGCGTATTCGTCTTATGTGCGTCGCGAACATATAAGATAGGGTGTTAATCTCTTGTGAAGCGACGGTGGATCTTGAGATTTAGAACTTGCCATGTTGGCATAGGTTCATGTACGTTGTGCATGATTAGTGGGTAACTCTAACAGTTTTATTTGCCCTATGTAATCAAAAGGAATAACTTGTGCTTAAATCGTTGTGTTGTCAATTTCTGTAGACATATAGGAACTCAACATAATTGATGACTATTCAATTTCTATCTTAATTGTGGATGTTTGGTAGAATGGTATTAGTACAATGAAAGTTGGCTTTTATCAGTTTTGTGTTATTCGATTAATATCATCACTGTCACATGCTAAAGGTAATAACAATGGCTATAGAAGGAAGTAATAATGAAGTTGTGATCTCATGAGTGTTTTATTATTGATAAATTGAAGTGTTAGTTAAGTGGTTAATTAAGTAGTTAATTATAGTTAATATTTAATCAACAATTTTAAGTGATATTATCTTAACATTGAGAAGTAATCATACATTGGTGAGTGAGTTAAATTAGACAATAAATTAGTCTGAGTCTCTGAGGGAACGAACTAGAAAGTATTCTATATTACTTGCGAACGCGTATACTTGCGTGAATATTAGTGCGTGATTTCGCCCTAACAAGTTTTTGGCGCCGCTGCCGGGGACTCGGCGTATTTGTTTAGTTTATGTACTTACCATCATTGGTCATTAGGACTCAGTGATTAGGACGTAGTAGTTAATTACTCTTTTCGGTTGTGTTTCAGGTACTTAGCAAACGTTTATGCAAACTCGTTCTCGTGCTCGCAAGAGGACCTTAGATACAGCTGAGGAGAAAGACGAAGTTCTTGATACACCGGAGAAGTTAGATTTTGAGGATTCGGATTCAGGAACTGAGCAGAAAGAACTAGTAAACATGGGAGATCATATTGTTCAAGCTGATCCAGCTCTTATGGATTTTTCTCGGCCTAAAATTGATGACATTCAGTCAAGCATCCTTCATCCGGCTATTCAAGCTAACACCTTTGAAATCAAGCCGGGCACTATTCAGATGGTGCAGAATTCTGTTTCTTTTGGAGGAGCGGCAACTGAAGACCCCAACATACACATAAGGAATTTTGTCAAGATCTGCAGCACTTTTAAGTATAATGGCGTGACTGACGAGGCTATCAAGTTGAGGCTTTTCCCATTCTCACTGAGGGATAAGGCTAAAGACTGGTTACATTCTGAACCAGCTGGGTCAATCACTACGTGGCAAGATCTTGCGCAAAAGTTTCTAGTGAAGTTTTATCCAATGGCAAAGACTGCTGCTATGAGGAGTGCTCTTACTCAGTTTGCGCAGCAACCTACAGAATCTATGTGCGAGGCTTGGGAACGCTACAAGGAAATGTTGAGAAAATGTCCACGTCATGGAATGCCGGATTGGATGGTAATCGCTGGTTTTTATAATGGTTTGGGGGCTCAATCTCAGCCCATGCTCGATGCAGCAGCTGGAGGCGCCTTATGGGCTAAAAGTTATACTGAGGCGTACAATCTTATTGAGACGATGGCTGCAAATGAGCATCAAAACCCAACTCAGAGGATGACATCAGGCAAGGTAGCAGGTATTCTGGAAGTTGATGCAGCCACTGCTATTGCAGCCCAGCTCCAAGCGCTATCAATGAAGGTTGATTCTTTGGCTACGTATGGAGTTAATCAAATAGCTATGGTTTGTGAGCTTTGTGCAGGTTCTCATGCTACGGATCAGTATTCTCTTGTCAACGAATCTGTTCAATATGTGAATAATTATCAGCGACAACAGCAGCCTGTGCCAGCAACCTATCATCCTAACAATAGAAATCATCCAAATTTCAGCTGGGGAAATAATCAGAATGTTATTCAGCCACCATATCAGCAAGGAGTGAGTAAACAGTTTAACCCACCTGGATTCCAGTAACCACAACAGTATGCTACAAGACAATCATATCCTCAACAGGGAAGTGCAGCTGCACCTACTAGTGCTGATTTTGAGGAACTTAAGCTGTTGTGCAAGAGTCAGGCGGTTTCTATCAAGACCTTGGAAAATCAAATCGGTCAATTAGCCAATACAGTGCTCAATCGTCAACCTGGCACTCTTCCCAGTGACACGGAAGTACCAGGCAGGAAGGAAGCTAAAGAGCAAGTCAAGGCTATTACCTTAAGGTCTGGAAAAGTAGCTGATGCTGAAAAGGCAAAAGAAGTCGAAGCTGCAGTTCGAGATGAAGAATCTAAGCAAAGGGAGGAAAGCGGCGGAACCAAGGAAGATTACTGTTGAACACACTCTGCCTGAGGCTAATACAGGGGAGAAACAGCTCTATCCTCCACCACCTTTTCCTAAGAGATTGCAGCAACAAAAGCTGGATAGACAGTTCGGGAAGTTTCTGGAGGTGTTCAAGAAACTTCACATCAATATACCTTTCGCTGAGGCTCTGGAACAAATGCCTAGTTATGCGAAGTTTATGAAGACTATTCTTTTAAGGAAGGTGAAACTGGATGACCTTGAAACCGTTGCTCTCACGGAAGAATGCAACGCGGTTCTGCAACAAAAGTTACCACCAAAACTGAAAGATCTAGGAAGCTTCACCATTCTTTGCACCATTGGCAATCTAACTTTTGACAAGTGCCTTTGTGATTTGGGAGCAAGCATTAATCTGATGCCCTTGTCGATCTTTAAAAAGCTGGATCTGCCTGATCCAAAACCCACATACATGTCGCTACAATTGGCTAACCGTTCCATTACTTACCCAAGGGGCATAGTTGAGGATGTGCTCGTCAAGGTGTATAAGCTCTTCTTTCCTGCTGATTTTGTTATTCTAGATTTTGAGGAAGATAAAAAGATTCCCATCATCTTGGGGAGGCCTTTCTTGGTGACTGGCCGTACCTTGATAGATGTGCAAAAAGGAGAACTTACTATGCGGGTTCAAGATCAGGATGTGACCTTCAACGTATTCAAGGCAATGAAATTCCCTACAGAAGATGAGGAGTGCTTAAAAGTGGATGTGATTGATTCTGAGGTTACTTCGAAACTCGATCACATGCTAATGTCTGATGCATTGGAAAAGGCCTTAGTGGGGGAATTTGACAGTGATGATGAAGATAGCAACGAGCAATTACAATATCTGAACGCTTCTCCCTGGAAGCGAAAGCTAGATATACCATTTGAATCTCTTGGTACTTCTGACCTCAAGAACGCTGAAGGGAAGCTCAAACCATCAATAGAGGAAGCGCCTACCTTAGAGCTCAAACCATTACCTGAACACTTGAGGTATGCCTTTTTAGGTGATTCATCTACGTTACATGTTATTATTTCAGCTGACCTTTCAGGTAGTGAGGAAGACAAGCTCTTAAGGATTTTGAGAGAATTCAAATCGGCTATAGGATGGACTATAGCAGACATCAAGGGGATAAGTCCCTCATATTGCATGCATAAAATTCTGTTAGAGGAAGGTAGTAAGCCAACTGTGGAACAGCAGCGAAGACTGAACCCAATCATGAAGGAGGTGGTGAAGAAAGAAATTCTGAAATGGCTAGATGCAGGCATCATTTATCCTATTTCTGACAGCTCGTGGGTGAGCCCTGTACAATGTGTTCCTAAGAAGGGAGGTATCAATGTGGTCGCAAATGAAAAGAATAAGCTCATCCCTACTCGAACAGTTACAAGATGGAGAGTATGCATGGATTATAGAAAATTGAACAAAGCCATAAGAAAGGATCACTTCCCTCTCCCATTCATTGATCAAATGTTGGACAGATTGGCGGGACATGAGTATTTTTGTCTTTTGGATGGGTATTCCGGGTATAATCAGATTTGTATTGCACCAGAGGATCAGGAAAAGACTACCTTCACTTGTCCATTTGGCACATTTGCTTTTCGTAGAGTTTTGTTTGGGTTATGTGGCGCCCCGGCCACCTTTCAGAGATGTATGATGGCTATATTCTCTGACATGATTGGAAATAACGTCGAAGTGTTCATGGATGACTTCTCCGTCTTTGGACACTCATATGATGAATGCTTGAATAATCTGCGCGCCGTACTCAAAAGATGCGTGGTGTAACACCCCCAGATCCGGGGTCGGGGATCCGGGTCGTCACGGTCTTTCTTTCCACAATATCACTTCACTTAATTAATAATAAATAACCTTATGCTGTGACCCCACACTAACACACACCACAACCCGTTATAGTCTCAGAGATGAAATTTAAATAAGTACAAGTCTTTGAATCCACAATTTAAAAGTTATTACAACCCAAATGATTACTTGATAAATTTACAGTTAATTGCCATTATCTGCCACAAGTTATAATTATACATAATTGATTCTCAAAAGTAGATGGTCTGATCTACAATAGATCTACCTCTGCAGCTATAGCAGCTACAACATCAACGGGAAGACGCGGGACGCTTCCCACGCGCTTGCGCTGGGTCTGCTGGAGTCTGGCCATCTTTCCTAACTGTTGTTGTGTGATGAAGAAATAAAGCAAGGGTGAGCAGCAAGCCCACCAAAATAATATGTATAATGATTTACAATATATGAGCCTACTCATAATACTCATGAAAGTCTTGGTCAAAAGAAATGAACCAAGTTTGATATCTTAATGCGATGAAGTCGCAAAATATTCAGTATATACATATATACTTTTCAAAATATTGGAAGTCCTCTTTCATGCATAATATACACAAAGTCCCAGTGTATAACTGTATAAAATATATCGTTGCAAGGTGATCTCATATATCTAACCTTGTCTCAACGTTTTTCTGAAAATCTTTGTCATTCATAAGACAATTATTAATTAGATATAGTTTAAAAGATGAGGTTACCAAATACCCCAATATACTTATATCTTTCCCAATACTACTTGAACTACCACCGTTCAAGTTATAACCAGTTTCAAAGGTTCATCACATAGATGAGACTACAAGACAAGATTTGAATAGATTCAATCTTTGAATATCATTATAAATAATGAAGTTACGAGATACTTCATTAAGTCCCGATATATAAATATATTCATATATATCTCCCATACATTTCCTGAAAACCTCTGTCATGTAAAGTGAACAGAGTTGCAATATCCAATGAATTTGGAAGGAAAGAATTTTGGCATAAACCAGATATCTTGCTGATCAGGCAAAGATACCAATAAGTAACCTTTTCTACTAGTAGATGGATGATCCCCCACCGATCATCACCCTGGCCACATAAGGACCTTGTGCTGGACCGCCACCCGGCCTCTTACGCGTTGATGGACTGCCACCCCCACTTACACTTCATAGACCGTACCCCGGCCTGTCGCTTATGCCGACTCAATTAGATGGGCTTACTTCCCGAACATTGGGCAAGTAATCAATTCATTTACCAAAACTGCAACCTCGTTGCGAATATAAAATACACCACAGAGCCGGATTCCCCAGGTTTTTGAGCGAGTATTTAAATCCCCTTAAAAAAAGGAAGATCTTAAATATAAAATGAGTTTTGGGATCCGCTCTGACTTTAAAAATCATTTTGAAGACTCGAAAACAGTTTATAGAGTGTTTGGAGTAAAGCTGATTTAATGAAGTAAATCAGTCCCCAGAATATTTAGAAAATGACTGAATATTATTATTTAAATAATATTCCCATAAAGAATAATCTTTATAAAATAATTGAAGTAGAAGTATTAAAACTTATACTTGAAACGAGTATTAAATAACCAAAGATATACTTATATGAAAGTATTATCTTTATTTGAATAATCAAATAAGTTTGATTATTAACACCTTATTCTTTAATAAAATAAAGAATATCTCAGCAAATAATCGGAGTCATAGATCCTCAAATGAATATTCAAATAATATTCATTAAATATATAAACTGAGTAATAAACCCTCGAATGAATATTCAAATAATATTCAGATAATAAAATAAAGGAGTCTAAGTCCTCGAATGAATATTCAAAATAATTCAGATAATAAAATAAAAGGAGTCATAAGTCCTCGAATGAATATTCAAATAATATTCAAATAATAAAATAAAGGAGTCATACGCCTTCGAATTATTCGAAATAATATTCAATATAAATAAAGTTAAAGTTATCGAATAAACCTTATTCGATTAATAGTTTTGAAAACTATGACCATATATATATATATATATATATATCCTATATACAAAATCTACTCGGGATCCTCGACTCCCGTTTTAGAAAATATTTTCACCTTTGGTCCCTGTACTAAGGGTATATGCAAGTTACCGCTATCCTCTAGCATAGGTATTATCAACTGAACCAACAGATATATTTCAAGAATATGAAACAGGCATGCATATATACCATATCACATGCTACAATATATCGCAAGAATTTGCTAAATAACCAACATGCATCTATCGCAAGATAATGCATATACAATGTTACATCACAACAACAGTATAACGGATAGAATACTTGCCTGAGCGACTTGGGGTGAGAAAGGCTCGGGACGAGTCTGGTAACCTATAAACAACAAGTAATTTGGAATTAAACCAAATCACTTGTAAATCTATACTTTAACTAACTTAGACTCTAACGCTTGTTTTGCGCTCACTGATTCGCTTAATTCACTCGGTACCCTCGGCTCCACCATTTTTAATAATTTAACCTTTACGAGTTTTAAAGCGATTCCTTCGCGAGTGTCTTACCAACTGCCTAACACACTTACCATAAATGTTTCATACATTAATTAACCCTTTTTGGTCTTTAACCTATTTCAAAGTAAGGCGAGGGAAAAGTTTCGTTCGCGAAACGCCGTTACTTGAAACGGTCGTTTCTCCTAAACCGTGCATCGGAATCGAACGAACTACATATCAAAACGAAGCTCGTAACATGAGCTATCTAAACATGGCAGTGGTCATAATCTAGCAGGGGGTTCTCGGGTCCTAATGTTATGCACAAAAACAGTCCAAAGAAAATCGACGTTACGACGGCTATGTTTACGCGATTACCAATGTTTAAACTACTCCAATTAACCACCAACCAACTCATAACCATCAATACAACAAAACTTCACCTAAACCATACCACATCAGTCCATAATCTCTCCAAGGTTTTCAACTCAAACAACCACAATCAAGACCTATGAACTATAATCAAGCTTCAATTACCAAAACACTTCCAAATCAAACCAAACTACTAATAATCACAATCCATGCTTCTCATTTCACAACACCAACCATTAAACTTACTAACAAATAAAGTAAAGGCTAGGGTTTGAAGTTTATACCTTCCTTGGGAGGTTTAAGTTGCTAGGAAGCCTTAGGGAGCCTCCTACAAGCTTGATCTTTCCAAAGAAATCAAGAACACAAAGTTAGGCTTTGAAGTTTCTAAAAGTCCGATTTAAAGAACTGTAAAAATGAGGGTCTTACCATGATTATTTGGACGAGACTTGTGAACAAGAGTTGTAGGCCATCTCAATACCTTTCCAATGAGCTATAGAACACAATATTTGAGTGATGAAGGAGATACAGCAGTTTTAGTGTTCTGGTTCTGTTTTGGCCGAGAGCATGAAGAACAATGCCTTGGTTTCTTTTTGATTTTGATGAAAAATGATTTGCTTGGCTTGGTTGGTTTGATTTTTGTGTTTGTTTTAGTAAATTACCTAGTTGCCCTTGATTTTGTGGTTAAAAAGCCACCACATCTCCTTCCTTCCCATGTCATGCTTGTGTCATCCTCATGATGTCATCCTCCCCTCCTTGTCCTCTTTCTATTGGTTGGATGACATCATCCCCACTAATCCCCTTGATTAACTTCCTAATCGTTTGCCTAATGACCGCTGATCTGTTATACGGTTCGCTTAACTTTCGTTTTCGTTTATCGTTTGAGGGATCATACCCGGGATCTTATTACTTAGGTTCCCTTAACCTTTCTCAATATATTATATTCCTTTTATGATCCTCTCCTATAATCCTTTAATTTAAATCCTTTTTATCCTGTTACCTTTTTCTCAAATCTTTCCGTATCTAGTGTATTTCCGGGAAAAATCAAAGTGTTCGGATTTGGATTCTGACGATCTTTACATACACTTATATCCCATATAAAGTACTAATAAAATCTCAGAATATCCATATCAGAACCCCTACATAGTGTGGCATGAAAAGTTTTCTCATTCAGCAAAAACACTATTCATAAGGGTTTCAAAAATTTCCCAAAAATTGGGGTTATTACAGTCTCCCCTCCTTAAAAGGATTCCGTCCCGGAATCAGATAGAAAGTGAATAGGGATACTCTCTTAGCATTGCACTTTCTAACTCTCGAGTAAATTTTCCCACATTGTGGTTCTACCATCAAACTCTTACTAGTTTGATAACCCTTCTCCTAAGCACTCGTTCCTTTTTACTCTATACCCTTCCTGGTTGCTCCATATAGGTTACGTCTGGTTGCATGTCTATGCGCTCATATGCCCCTATTTGTCTGGCATCCGAATTACACTTCCTTAACATTGATACGTGGAACACGTTATGAACTTGCTACAGGTTCGGGGGTAGGGCTAGCTCCTATGCTAACTTCCCAAACGTCTTAATATATCCAAGGGTCCAACAAATTGTAGACTTAGCTTTCCTTTCTTTCCGAACCTCATCAATCCTTTCCAAGGGTTTCCAAGGGGATACCTTAACACACTAGGTCCCCTATTCTATCTTTGTTCTTTTGTCAAATCAACATACTCTTATGTCCATCTTGGGCTACTACCAGCCGTCCTCTGATTAGATCTATTATATCCTTGGTCCTTTGGACTACTACTGCGGGTCCGAGCATCTTGCGCTCTACAACTTCATCCTAACATAAGGGAGATCGACATTGTCTTCCCTCAAGGATCTCATAAGGCGATACCTCAATACTGACATATGATCTATTGTCATAAGAAACTCAACCCGTGTTAAGTGATCATTCCAATTCTTTCAAGTCTATTGCACAGACTCTCATTATAGCTTTAGCATTAGAGCTTTTGCTTCTCACTACCCATCTTTTTCCCAGTTCGTAATCGCTACTACCTTCCGTTCCTAATATTATACTAGTTATACTTTTGCTCGTTAGCGTTCTATAACCTTTTAATAACCACGTCAACCTTAGTATCACGAATGTGTTTCCATTCCGCATACTACCACCACTTTATTACTCCTTTTTCAGTTGTTTCTATTTTCCAAAATTTGATCAATCAAATAGAAGTAAAGGAATTTGTTGAGAGATCACTATGATCATGAACACTTGTTATATTGCATAGTTAGTACAGAAGGTGGCCAGCCTTTAGTACTTGACAAGCAATTAAACAATAGATGGTATCCTACTAGGCTTCTATCACACAGATAGATAGTCATTCGGCAATACCTCCCCTTCTGGAAGGGTTGTTCTTCTCAGATTACATGAAATGAAAAGAAGAGAAAGAACGAACTGAAGAGAATTGTATATAATAAAAAATATATATATATACTGCCACAAAATATCTGGCTTGGAACCTACCTCTGAATTATAGAGGTTTGTCATAGGAGAACAAAACATAAACGTATTTATATCAGCATCAAGTATTATAGCATCGTATTTCCCATGCCTAAATATTTCTATTCCGTCCATCATTCTATGGACCCATGCTCTTCCTCGAGCTTATACACAATCACCTTTGAAACTCCCTCGATATCGAAAATCGAATCTGGGATCTCATTCTAGACCTCATCGTTACTAGAATCCATTTCTATACCGCAACCTTCTTCGTATGGGTAATACTACTCTTTATCGATAAGAAGGAATAAATATATCATAGGTAGATAATTGACTTAATTAGTCTATCAATGATAACTTATACACCACCACGACCCGATTAGTGGTACTTACTCTCAACATCCATTCCAATACAACTCTCACGGTTGTAAGTAATCAGCTCATTACTCTCAGAATCATTCCTACATTACTATGGCCCACCGTTGACCTACTGTAGTCATTCGTTTTCCATGAAGTTTTAATAGCTAACCATACGGAGTCCATTCATATCATATCGAATTCTTCTAAGGAGGTAACATGATCACCGTTCTTGATTCATGAAGAACACTCCTGATCCTGACGTACATTCATGACGTGAAGCAGATAAAATTGCAGAAGAGTTTCAATCAAAGCAACGATAGCAGGTTAATACCATTCTTAATCATATGCCTTAAATAGAAGACTTAACTCAAAGGTTCGTTAGTCCTTTTGAAACATGGTCCTGGCTTATCCAAGATAGGACCTCCTAAGATAGATAGCCCGTTATGGCGATTACACGAATTAAACCTTTACCAACTACTATTACGGTTGGGTATTGCACAGTCATCAGAAGGAATGTCAATCTTCCAAACCATAATTCAACCTTCACATTTTAACCATCATCACTGTATTCCTCTGGCACAAGCGCCTATAATTATCCTCTTACCTTTAAAGTGTCGGCCACCTCTTTGGCCTTTCCTGATATAAAATTTCCTTACAGTCAATGTCATTTTAACCACCTCCAAATAAATTTTCTACCTTATTTCCGATCACTGCTTGTGAAGATGTTTCCTTTAAAATCATGGGAAAAAAAATATCACCATTTTTCCATAAGTTATTGCCTCAGTCTTTAGAGGTTCACTGTCAAGACTGACTCTCAATCATACTTAGAACATCTTTTTATCTTAAGTCCTAATTGCCCTGAACAATTTCGACCATTACTGGTTCGATCCATACTTTCTCGTGGTTTAACACGTGCCCCACTTGGCATCATTATAATTACGTCATATTTCCTTTATCAACATTTTTATTCTTGAGAATTTTAATATTTCCTTTCTCCTTGTAAAACCTCTAAGGTTATCCTTCAATCGTTCCTCCTGTATTCCCTATACAGGGCATATCAAAATACCATTTACTAACTAGAACCATTGTCTATATACTTCTGAAAAATTTCTCCACTGATTAAAGGTTGTTGTTACCTTAACCTTTCCAATCATACTGTCAAAACTCATACTCCCTATTAAGGGTGAAATGCCAACCTTTATGCATTCCCCTAGGATTCATTTTAAGTTACCGATGTTCTATCCTTAATTCCACCTTTAAAAAGGTACAAGCATCCTTCCATGGATAAATAAAGTCATATATCCCTGATAAGGGTATCTTATTCAATCATTTCCACCTCGATAGTCTATACCGAATTTCACAATAGCATCCTTATTCAAGTTAAGGTCAATCCACATGGCCTCCAAAAGATAAAAATGGTTATCCGCTTTTCTTTCCTGATTTGGTAATGATCACATGGATGATCTGGAAGATATTGGTCGTGTTCAACGTGAACTTCTTCTTAATAAATCCTTATTTACTTTTGTTGTTTATCTCAACAGTCATCTCAATGTTGGGATATCTTTCATACCTGGCGTCTCCCTTCCTGGGTATCAAGCCACCGGTCTTACACTTCACATTCTTGAAGGTCACTTCCTTCATCCAATTTTCTTAATTTCTTACTTTCTTGTCTCCTCAGTCTATCCGCGTCTCATTATTTATCCTTCGAACTATCTCAAGGTTTCTTCGAATCCTCCCAACTTACAGGGGATAATATATATGTATCTCTTATGCCCTCAACCATCAATTTTAACTCATGGTGAATCACCCTCATCCTGACGATTACTTACTTTTCTATTTCTATTACTACGAGTCTTTAGGGTTTCCTCATACCCAACTTCCTTATCATTATTTCATGAACTAACACAACATAAGCATTGATTTCAAACATCCCGTCATTCTGGATTCGTGTCCTCAGAACGAATCTTGACAACTTTTACAACTTAGATTCATAATTTATCATACTCGTCTGCCTTTGTTCTGACTCTAAAGCTTTTACACTATCTCCTTATCTTTGGGAATTACTTTCCCGAAAATTGACTGGACTTAAATCAGTTTATTATAATCTCTTGCTCCGTGCCTTCCTTGGCCTTTCACCAGCAGGTGGTCTCTCTCTTAGGAGGGTAGTGAAAAACAGTCTTTTGGTTCGTCAATCATTTAGAATCTCAAATGATTCCTATATTTCCTTTAGCCAGGCTCTTGCCTCGCTAGGTCAACCTGTTCCTTGGAACTCTGAGAGCTTAGCGACTTAAAGGTCCTGAAAGAATTTCTCACCGTACTGTCTCCTCAGGGTGGTGGTTGGGGATAATAGTCTAAGTTCTCTTTAGACAGGTCCATGAATTGCCGTATAGGGTACCATCTCGGGTCTCCTTTCCTTACTCGACTTTTGTTTCCTTAGTATGAAATGTTTCATCCTACTCCCATAATTGGGGTCATCTTTTAATTTAAAATCCATTTTCCACTCCATTATGTCATGGGTTCCTTCTATCTTGATGGCGACCTCCCTGACTATCACGTCAGGGTTTGCTCTAAATCTATTCCTCAAACTAGCTTTCATCTAAGTCTCATCTTAAGCTCTTGAACTTTGGAACCCAAATTCTAGGAATACCTCATTATTCCCTTATCATCTTTCTCGTATTAACCTCTTATCTTTTGTTGGCTCTCTGCCTTCATTCATCACCTTTTTCTGGCACAATATGCTCTTTTCCAATAATTCGGTCTCTATTGCAATCTCAAACAGCTTTTCGGTACCGGCTCCGGTTACCTTCACTACTATTTCCATTTTCTCAAAATCTCTTATCAACTCTCCCAAAGACATTATCATCTTGAGTCTCTCCTTTTTACTAATGGCATCAGCCACCACATTGGCTTTCCCCGAATGATAAAGAATCTCCCAATCATAATTCTTGATTAGCTCTAACCGCCTCCTCTGGCGTATGTTGAGCTCTTTCTACGTAAAAGTACTAGAGCACTATGGTTAGGTAATTCTCGCACTTCTCTCCATACAAGTAGTGCCTCCAATCTTTAGGGTAAAACTATTGCCACGAGCCTAAGCTCATGGGCGGGGATATCGAATTTCATATTACCTTAATTGTCTTGACACGCGATTACCTTACTTGCTGCTAAGAAGCACCCTAAGCCCTTGTGCGAAGCGTCACTACACTCACAAAATCTCCTTTTCCATCCGGCAACGCCAGCATAGGGGCCATCACCAACCTCTGCTTCAGTTCTTGAAAGCTGTTCTCGCATTTCTCTGTCCATTCGAACTTCTCAGTCTTACGAGTAAGCCGCGTTAAAGGGGCTACTATCTTTACACTTGAACGAACCTCCGGTAGTGACCGGCCAATCCTACCTCTGGTAGTCGACCAACCATGGTCATCAATTCATCAGTGGTCCTTTATCCAATCCTGTCAGGATCCTCCATGGGATCCTCCTCAGCAACTATCCCTTCTAGGACAACATCCTCAACCGCTAATCCTCAATATCAACATCATCCGGTCCTGCATTAGGACACTCTATCGGATCCACAATCCGATCTCCAATTAGTAATAAAATCATCGCGATGTTGCTCCTCAACCTCAGGTTCGGAGTCCCGCTACCATATACGATAACGAACTACGCTCCTATTCACGATATTTATAAGGGTTCCCATAAGGGTTTTAACTGTCAGTGCTACGTTAGGTAGCCCGACTATGAACTTGGCAAGAGTTCTTATTATCTTAGTGAACTTATTATCTTAACGTCCCATCATCTCTGAGGTTTATAACGCTTGCTCTGATACCATTTCTGTAACACCCCCAGATCCGGGGTCGGGGATCCGGGTCGTCACGGTCTTTCTTTCCACAATATCACTTCACTTAATTAATAATAAATAACCTTATGCTGTGACCCCACACTAACACACACCACAACCCGTTATAGTCTCAGAGATGAAATTTAAATAAGTACAAGTCTTTGAATCCACAATTTAAAAGTTATTACAACCCAAAATGATTACTTGATAAATTTACAGTTAATTGCCATTATCTGCCACAAGTTATAATTATACATAATTGATTCTCAAAAGTAGATGGTCTGATCTACAATAGATCTACCTCTGCAGCTATAGCAGCTACAACATCAACGGGAAGACGCGGGACGCTTCCCACGCGCTTGCGCTGGGTCTGCTGGAGTCTGGCCATCTTTCCTAACTGTTGTTGTGTGATGAAGAAATAAAGCAAGGGTGAGCAGCAAGCCCACCAAAATAATATGTATAATGATTATAAATATGAGCCTACTCATAATACTCATGAAAGTCTTGGTCAAAAGAAATGAACCAAGTTTGATATCTTAATGCGATGAAGTCGCAAAATATTCAGTATATATACATATACTTTTCAAAATATTGGAAGTCCTCTTCCATGCATAATATACACAAAGTCCCATGTATAACTGTATAAAAAAATATCGTTGCAAGGTGATCTCATATATCTAACCTTGTCTCAACGTTTTTCTGAAAATCTTTGTCATTCATAAGACAATTATTAATTAGATATAAGTTTAAAAGATGAGGTTACCAAATACCCCAATATACTTATATCTTTCCCAATACTACTTGAACTACCACCGTTCAAGTTATAACCAGTTTCAAAGGTTCATCACATAGATGAGACTACAAGACAAGATTTGAATAGATTCAATCTTTGAATATCATTATAAATAATGAAGTTACGAGATACTTCATTAAGTCCCGATATATAAATATTTCATATATATCTCCCATACATTTCCTGAAAACCTCTGTCATGTAAAGTATGAACAGAGTTGCAATATCCAATGAATTTGGAAGGAAAAGAATTTTGGCATAAACCAGATATCTTGCTGATCAGGCAAAGATACCAATAAGTAACCTTTTCTACTAGTAGATGGATGAATCCCCCACCGTCATCACCCTGGCCACATAAGGACCTTGTGCTGGACCGCCACCCGGCCTCTTACGCGTTGATGGACTGCCACCCAGCCACTTACACTTTCATAGACCGTACCCCGGCCTGTCGCTTATGCCGACTCAATTAGATGGGCTTACTTCCCGAACATTGGGCAAGTAATCAATTCATTTACCAAAACTGCAACCTCGTTGCGAATATAAAATACACCACAGAGCCGGATTCCCCAGGTTTTGAGCGAGTATTTAAATCCCCTTAAAAAAGGAAGATCTTAAATATAAAAATGAGTTTTGGGATCCGCTCTGACTTTAAAAATCATTTTGAAGACTCGAAAACACTTTATAGAGTGTTTGGAGTAAAGCTGATTTAATGAAGTAAATCAGTCCCCAGAATATTTAGAAAATGACTGAATATTATTATTTAAATAATATTCCCATAAAGAATAATCTTTATAAAAAAATTGAAGTAGAAGTATTAAAACTTATACTTGAAACGAGTATTAAATAACCAAAGATATACTTATATGAAAGTATTATCTTTATTTGAATAATCAAAAATAAGTTTGATTATTAACACCTTATTCTTTAATAAATAAAGAATATATCTCAGCAAATAATCGGAGTCATAGATCCTCAAATGAATATTCAAATATTCATTCATTATAATAAAACTGAGTCATAAGCCCTCGAATGAATATTCAAATAATATTCAGATAATAAAATAAAAGGAGTCATAAGTCCTCGAATGAATATTCAAAATAATATTCAGATAATAAAATAAAAGGAGTCATAAGTCCTCGAATGAATATTCAAATAATATTCAAATTAAAAATAAAGGAGTCATACGCCTTCGAATAATATTCAAAATAATATTCAATAATAAAATAAAGTTAAAGTTATCGAATAAACCTTATTCGATTAATAGTTTTGAAAACTATGACCATATATATATATATATAAGTATATATATATATATCCATATATACAAAATCTACTCGGGATCCTCGACTCCCGGTTTTAGAAAATATTTTCACCTTTGGGTCCCTGTACTAAGGGTATATGCAAGTTACCGCTATCCTCTAGCATAAGTATTATCAACTGAACAAACAGATATATATTTCAAGAATATGAAACAGGCATGCATATATACCATATCACATGCTACAATATATCGCAAGAATTTGCTAAATAACCAATATGCATCTATCGCAAGATAATGCATATACAAGTGTATACATCACAACAACAGTAAAACGGATAGAATACTTGCCTGAGCGACTTGGGGGTGAGAAAGGCTCGGGACGAGTCTGGTAACCTATAAACAACAAGTAAGTTGGAATTAAACCAAAATCACTTGTAAATCTATACTTTAACTAACTTAGACTCTAACGCTTGTTTTGCGCTCACCGATTCGCTTAAGTCACTCGGGTACCCTCGGCTCCACCATTTTTAATAATTTAACCTTTACGAGTTTTAAAGCGATTCCTTCACGAATGTCTTACCAACTGCCTAACACACTTACCATAAATGTTTCATACATTAATTAACCCTTTTTGGTCTTTAACCTACATTTCAAAGTAAGGCGAGGGAAAAAGTTTCGTTCGCGAAACGCCGTTACTTGAAACGGTCGTTTCTCCTAAACCGTGCATCGGAATCGAATGAACTACATATCAAAACGAAGCTCGTAACATGAGCTATCTAAACATGGCAGTGGTCATAATCTAGCAGGGGGTTCTCGGGTCCTAATGTTATGCACAAAAACAGTCCAAAGAAAATCGGACGTTACGACGGCTATGTTTACGTGATTACCAATGTTTAAACTACTCCAATTAACCACCAACCAACTCATAACCATCAATACAACAAAACTTCACCTAAACCATACCACATCAGTCCATAATCCATAATCTCCAAGGTTTTCAACTCAAACAACCACAATCAAGACCTATGAACTATAATCAAGCTTCAATTACCAAAACACTTCCAAATCAAACCAAACTACTAATAATCACAATCCATGCTTCTCATTTCACAACACCAACCATTAAACTTACTAACAAATAAAGTAAAGGCTAGGGTTTGAAGTTTATACCTTCCTTAGGGAGGTTTTAAGTTGCTAGGAAGCCTTAGAGAGCCTCCTACAAGCTTGATCTTTCCAAAGAAATCAAGAACACAAAGTTAGGCTTTGAAGTTTCTAAAAGTCCGATTTAAAGAACTGTAAAAATGAGGGTCTTACCATGATTATTTGGACGAGACTTGTGAACAAGAGTTGTAGGCCATCTCAATACCTTTCCAATGAGCTATAGAACACAATATTTGAGTGAGAAATGAAGGAGATACGGCAGTTTTAGTGTTCTGATTCTGTTTTGGCCGAGAGCATGAAGAACAATGCCTTGGTTTCTTTTTGATTTTGATGAAAAATGATTTGCTTGGCTTGGTTGGTTTGATTTTTGTGTTTGTTTTAGTAAATTACCTAGTTGCCCTTGATTTTGTGTGGTTAAAAAGCCACCACATCTCCTTCCTTCCCATGTCATGCTTGTGTCATCCTCATGATGTCATCCTCCCCTCCTTGTCCTCTTTCTATTGGTTGGATGACATCATCCCCACTAATCCCCTTGATTAACTTCCTAATCGTTTGCCTAATGACCGCTGATCTGTTATACGGTTCGCTTAACTTTCGTTTTCGTTTATCGTTTGAGGGATCATACCCGGGATCTTATTACTTAGGTTCCCTTAACCTTTCTCAATATATTATATTCCTTTTATGATCCTCTCCTATAATCCTTTAATTTAAATCCTTTTTATCCTGTTACCTTTTTCTCAAATCTTTCCGTATCTAGTGTATTTCCGGGAAAAATCAAAGTGTTCGGATTTGGATTCTGACGATCTTTACATACACTTATATCCCATATAAAGTACTAATAAAATCTCAGAATATCCATATCAGAACCCCTACATAGTGTGGCATGAAAAGTTTTCTCATTCAGCAAAAACACTATTCATAAGGGTTTCAAAAATTTCCCAAAAATTGGGGTTATTACACGTGGAAACTAATTTGGTGCTTAATTGGGAGAAATGTCATTTTATGGTGCGTGAAGGCATTATCCTTGGGCATAAGGTCTCTAGCAAAGGTCTGGAGGTGGACAAGGCCAAGGTGGGAGTCATTGAAAATCTTCCCCCACCTAATTCAGTGAAAGGAATCCGTAGTTTTCTCGGTCATGCGGGTTTTTATCGATTCATCAAGGACTTTTCAAAGATATCTAAGCCGTTGTGCAATTTACTTGAGAAAGATGTGCCTTTCAAATTTGATGATGAATGTTTGGCAGCATTCGAGACTCTCAAGGAGAGTTTGATCACGGCACCAGTTATTACAGCACCAGATTGGACAGAACCGTTTGAGATGATGTGTGATGCGAGTGACTATGCGGTAGGTGCAGTTCTGGGACAGCGCAAGAAAAATCTCTTCCATGTGGTCTACTATGCGAGTAAGACTTTAAATGGGGCCCAATTGAACTACACCACTACTGAGAAGGAGCTTTTGGCTATAGTCTTTGGCTTTGAGAAATTTCGATCTTATCTGCTTGGTACGAAAGTGACAGTATTCACTGATCATGCAGCTATTCGCTATCTGGTTTCTAAGAAGGATTCGAAGCCGAGACTCATTCGTTGGGTGCTTTTACTTCAGGAATTTGAGTTAGAGATCAAAGATAGAAAAGGTACCGAGAATCAAGTAGCTGACCATCTCTCTAGGTTGGAGAATCCCGATTCTACTTCACAAGATAGGACGTTAATCAATGAATCTTTTCCGGATGAGCAGTTGTTTGCAATTCAGGAGGAAGAACCATGGTTTGCAGATATTGTAAACTATCTTGTCAGCAATATAATGCCTCCCAATTTGACATCCGCGCAAAAGAAGAAGTTTCTGCATGAGGTGAAGTGGTATATGTGGGATGAACCATATTTGTTTAGACAGGGAGCTGACCAGATCATCAGGAGATGTATCCCGTTCTGTGAGACGGAGGGGATATTACGAGACTGCCATTCCACGGTTTATGGTGGACACTATGGAGGTGAGAAAACGGCAGCTCGTATTCTGCAAGCAGGTTTTTTCTGGCCCACCTTGTTCAAGGATGCTCATCAGTTTGTTTTAAGGTGTGATCGTTGCCAAAGAGTGGGAAATTTGTCAAGGAAGGATGAGATGCCATTAAATGTGATGCTTGAAGTCGAGGTCTTTGATGTATGGGGAATCGATTTCATGGGGCCTTTTATCTCGTCTTGCAATAATCAGTACATTTGCTGGCAGTCGATTATGTCTCAAAATGGGTCGAAGTTAAAGCTTTACCAAAATGATGCAAAGGCAGTGCTAAATTTTCTTCATAAGCAAATTTTCACAAGGTTTGGAACACCTCGGGTAATCATAAGTGATGAAGGATCGCATTTTTGCAACCGTAAGTTCACTTCTATGATGCAGCGTTATAATGTGAATCATCGAGTAGCTACTGCCTATCATCCGCAAACAAATGGTCAAGCGGAAGTGTCTAACAGAGAGATAAAGCGCATTCTAGAGAAGGTTGTTTGTCCATCAAGGAAGGATTGGTCTTTAAAGCTCGATGAAGCTGTTTGGGCTTACAGAACAGCATACAAAACTCCACTTGGGATGTCACCGTTTCAGTTGGTGTACGGTAAGGGATGTCATCTACCGGCGGAGCTTGAGCATAAGGCCTACTGGGCATTGAAGAAATTGAACCTGGATTTAGATGCAGCTGGTAAGAAAAGAATGCTTCAGCTTAATGAACTTGATGAATTTCGACTTCAAGCGTACGAGAATAACAAAATGTATAAGGAAAAGGTGAAAGGTGGCACGATAGGAAGCTACATCCTAAGTTGTTTGTGCCAGGGCAACAAGTTCTGTTATTCAACTCTCGGCTCCGACTTTTTCCTGGGAAGTTGAAATCAAGGTGGTCTGGACCTTTTATTGTCAAAACTGTGTTTCCACATGGAGCGGTGGAAATTTTTGAGAATGATTCGGACCAAGCATTCAAGGTTAACGGTCAGCGGTTGAAGCACTACTATGGGGACATGGCAAACCGAGAGGTGGTTAGTGCCATTTTGTTGACTACGTGAGAAAGGACGGAACGTCAAGCTAATGACGAAAAAGAAGCGCTGCGTGGGAGGCAACCCATGAATTGTTGTTACAGGAACCCTTAGAAGTTAATAACCTATCCAAAAACACAAAAAAATCAAAAGAAAACAGGGGCTGAAAATTTTTTTTCCAGAGACCCTCTGCGCGCCCGCGCAGCTATGCTGAGCGGCCGCGCAGCTTGCTGCGCGCCCGCGCAGAAATGCTGAGCGGCCGCGCAGGGGTCGAGTTCCAGAAATTTTTTTACAGTTCAGAAAAAAAAAAAAAAACACAAAAACCCATTACAGCCCATAAACCCACGAATTCTTTTCCCATTACCCCATGATTTTATCCCTCAACCCCACTCCTAATCTAATTTAACCTACTCCACACCCTATATATACATACACCTATCCTACATATCTCCCACAACTTCCTACACTTAAACCCTCTCATAAACATCAAAAATCAGTTCTTACACACTTTTATTCACAAATCAATGGCACCCAAGAGAGCACGCACTATTGACAGCAGCAGCACAGTTCCTACTGCTGATTCATCAAGGGGTACTGCTGCAGGCCTCGGTTAACTGACAGAGCGCGGAGGAGGAGTACACTAGGCTGTTGGGGAAGCCGATTCTGAAGGAGAGGGGGTTTTTACCATCAGGGAGGGATGGTGAGTTGTTGCCCATGATTGCAGAGAAGGGGTGGATAGCTTTTTGTGAGTCACCCGAAGCAGTACCGATGAGTGTTGTTCGCGAGTTCTACGCGAACGCGAAGGCTGAAAAGAATGGGTTTTCTGTAGTTCGGGGCTGACGGTTGATTATCATCCTGCGGCGATTCGCCGAGTGATTGGACAGCGAGAGAGGAAGCCCGAGGAGGAGAACTGGAATGAAAAGACTGCTGAGGATTTTGACTTGGATTTGATTTGTGCGACTCTCTGTCGACCGGGCACAGTTTGGAACCGCAGTCCAGCCAATAATGAGTATCGTCACTTTCCGGCGATCGCCATGAACAGGTATGCCCGTGCATGGAACGCATTTATATGTGCTAATATTTTGCCTTCTTCACATGCACACGAGGTCACAGTTGAGAGAGCACAGTTGTTGTGGGGAATTCTGAATGAGGAATACTATGTGGACCTTGGTGAGTTTATCTACCAAGGAATTCTGAAGTTTTTGAGGGGAGCAAAGCATATGAACATCCCTTATGCATCCACGGTTACAAAGCTATGCCGTGCAGTAGGAGTGAACTGGCCGGCTCATGAGCAGTTGCAGTTGCCAGCAGCTCCTATAGATTCTGGCACTCTGAATGGGATGCAGGAGTGGACCGGTGGTGAGCCTGAGGAGCATGGGCTGGGTTATCGTCTTCCAGGAGGGCGTCCAGCACGAGGTGCTACTATGGCCAGGCCAGGGCGTGGTGAGGCTAGTTCTTCGAGAGCTCAGGAGGGTGCTGGGATGGGTGATGCCCAGTATAGGAGGCTTTCACGGCGGATGGATGCCATGTATGAGACGCAGAGCAGGTTTGCTCAGGAGCTCACCCTTGCGTTAGGGACTGCTTTTCGAGGCCTTGGAGCTGATATCCAGTGGCCAGTTTTTGGTGAGGACTCTGCATACCCGCCGCCTGATACTCCACCCACTGAGGGTGATGATGATGATGACTCCGAGTAGGTATACCCTGTGTTCCTTTCTACTACCTTCACTGGGGACAGTGAAGATTTTAAGTTTGGGGGTGGTAGTTAAGGAATATTTTGTGTGTCATATAGTTGCATATTCATGATAGTTAGTTCATATAGTTGCATAATTTTTGCCATATAGTTTTTTTTATATAGCTTTATTTGTTGTCATATCATATAGCTCATGCATATACCATGATCCCTTTTGCAATGATTTATCGACTGAATTGTGATATTGATGCGAGTGTAGTGATAGCATTAAAGTGATATTAAGTTGTGTAGGTTGATATGCATGCTAGAAGCACTTGTATTGTCACTAAGTCTTAGAGAATGCTGAAGGACTAGATTGTTGTTATGATCTGATTATTTTCGAGGATAATCTATTTATTATGCTTAGAATTTGATAATAGGTTCTTAGTGGTAAAGGCATGAAAAAGAAAAAAAATGGAGTAAAAATGGAATTTGTTGCTAGTTGTGGCTAGGCGTCAAATGGCTAGTAGCCGGCTCGCATGTTATGCGAGTAGTCTAGGGTTGAGCAAGATGGAGCGAAACGCACTTGCTCAGAAAAAAAAAAAAAATTTGCGTAATTGATCAAGAGTGGGCTCTTTGGTATTCGAGTTATTAAGTTCTTAGGGGACTTTGTGCCTAGTGACCTAAGGCTTTTAGAGTCTGGGATCCGCTAACCTAACGCTCGTTACATGGATACCATTGTATAAGTCTTTTGTGGACCTCACTCATGCACGGTCAAATAAGCATTTGAGTTGTAAATAAAAAGCACGATTCCGTAGTAAGCTCCAAAGTTCTTGTAGTGTTGTATATCACTTTGTGCCTAGAATTTTTATTCTTTGTATAATCGTAGGATTGCCTTGAGGAAGTCTAGTCATAGTAATTGGTCTAGTTCCGAAGCATATCTGTTAAGCATTTGCACACACCACGTTTCTGGCGGTATGTCCGTTTGCATGAGTTTATTGATCTTTAGTGTCTAACTGCATTCGTTGAGACGTGACAATTTGGTTGGTTAATTGTAGTAAGGGGGATCGTTGCATTTTCATATAGATTGCATTCATGCATATTTTTATTTGTTTTTGAGTCTGTGACGCTTGAGGACAAGCATCGATTTAAGTTTGGGGTGTGATAAGTGGCATTTTATACCACTTAGAACGTCTTAAAATGGCTTAAATTGGTGTCTTGAAATCAAGTATTTTGTGTATTTGATGCGTTTTTCTAGTGTTTATGCATTTCAGGGTATTAGTTGCATTTCGGAGGAGGAATCATCAAGAATAAGCCTTGGCATGTGTTCACCATTGCGAGAGGAAAAGAACGGGCAGATTACGGCGAAGAAACGGAGCAAACCTGGAATTTTCCAGTAGGGTCCTGCGCGCCCGCGCAGCAATGCTGAGCGGCCGCAGCAGCCTTGCGCGCCCGCGCAGAAATGCTGAGCGGCCGCGCAGGGTCGGGGAAAATATATTATTTTAGACTTCTACTTCTGTTTGGCTTCCAACTTCTATGTAATCTGAGTTTTATGGGACTATTATATAAGTAGATTTGAGACGTTTTTCACAGAGATTAAGAGGGATTATGTTTTAGATTGTGTTTTGCAAGAAGCGAAGGAGATAAGGAAGAACCGATTTAGCACACAGCAACGAAGAGGAAGCATATATTCTTGTGATTCTTGTTTCGTTGTAACGTTGGATGCTAGTTTTCTTGCTTTGACTTATTTACTCTTGTGACGTACTCTGTTTTAATATAATTAGTTTAGTTGTTATTTTCTTGTGTTGTTTATCATGATTTCATATGAACCCATGATGGCGATAAGTTCTATTATGGGCTAATCGTGATCATGGGGTTGCAACGGATTTATTATGGAATTCTTTAGTTAATTGTTTAATACTTTAGTGTGTGATGATTGCATGATATCTAGTATTGGTTGTGCGTATTCGTCTTATGTGCGTCGCGAACATATAAGATAGGGTGTTAATCTCTTGTGAAGCGACGGTGGATCTTGAGATTTAGAACTTGCCATGCTAGCATAGGTTCATGTACGTTGTGCATGATTAGTGGGTAACTCTAACAGTTTTATTTGCCCTATGTAATCAAAAGGAATAACTTGTGCTTAAATCGTTGTGTTGTCAATTTCTGTAGACATATAGGAACTCAACATAATTGATGACTATTCAACTTCTATCTTAATTGTGGATGTTTGGTAGAATGGTATTAGTACAATGAAAGTTGGCTTTTATCAGTTTTGTGTTATTCGATTAATATCATCACTGTCACATGCTAAAGGTAATAACTATGGCTATAGAAGGAAGTAATAATGAAGTTGTGATCTCATGAGTGTTTTATTATTGATAAATTGAAGTGTTAGTTAAGTGGTTAATTAAGTAGTTAATTATAGTTAATATTTAATCAACAATTTTAAGTGTTATTATCTTAACATTGAGAAGTAATCATACATTGGTGAGTGAGTTAAATTAGACAATAACTTAGTCTGAGTCTCTGAGGGAACGAACTAGAAAGTATTCTATATTACTTGGGAACGCGTATACTTGCGTGAATATTAGTGCGTGATTTCGCCCTAACAAGTTTTTGGCGCCGCTGCCGGGGACTCGGCGTATTTGTTTAGTTTATGTACTTACCATCATTGGTCATTAGGACTCAGTGATTAGGACGTAGTAGTTAATTACTCTTTTCGGTTGTGTTTCAGGTACTTTAGCAAGCGTTTATGCAAACTCGTTCTCGTGCTCGCAAGAGGACCTTAGATACAGCTGAAGGAAAAGACGAAATTATTGATACTCCGGAGAAGTTAGATTTTGAGGATTCGGATTCAGGAACTGAGCAGAAAGAACCAGTAAACATGGGAGATCGTATTGTTCAAGCTGATCCAGCTCTTATGGATTTTTCTCGGCCTAAAATTGATGACATTCAGTCAAGCATCCTTCATCCGGCTATTCAAGCTAACACCTTTAAAATCAAGCTGGGCACTATTCAGATAGTGCAGAATTCTGTTTCTTTTGGAGGAGCGGCAACTGAAGACCCCAACATGCACATAAGGAATTTTGTCGAGATCTGTAGCACTTTTAAGTATAATGGCATGACTGATGAGGCTATCAAGTTGAGGCTTTTCCCATTCTCACTGAGGGATAAGGCTAAAGACTGGTTACATTCTGAACCAGCTGGGTCCATCACTACGTGGCAAGATCTTGCGCAAAAGTTTCTGGTGAAGTTTTATCCAATGGCAAAGACTGCTGCTATGAGGAGTGCTCTTACTCAGTTTGCGCAGCAACCTACAGAATCTATATGCGAGGCTTGGGAACGCTACAAGGAAATGTTGAGAAAATGTCCACATCATGGAATGCCGGATTGGATGGTAATCACTGGTTTTTATAATGGTTTGGGGGCCCAATCTCGGCCCATGCTCGATGCAGCAGCTGGAGGCGCCTTATGGGCTAAAAGCTATACTGAGGCGTTTAATCTTATCGAGACGATGGCTGCAAATGAGCATCAAAACCCAACTCAGAGGATGACGTCAGGCAAGGTAGCAGGAATTCTGGAAGTTGATGCAGCCACCGCTATTGCAGCCCAGCTCCAAGCGCTATCAATGAAGGTTGATTCTTTGGCTACGTATGGAGTTAATCAAATAGCTATGGTTTGTGAGCTTTGTGCAGGTTCTCATGCTACGGATCAGTGTTCTCTTGTCAACGAATCTGTTCAGTATGTGAATAATTATCAGCGACAACAGCAGCCTGTGCCAGCAACCTATCATCCTAACAACAGAAATCATCCAAATTTCAGCTGGGGGAATAATCAGAATGCTATTCAGCCACCATATCAGCAAGGAGTGAGTAAACAGTTTAACCCACCTGGATTCCAGCAACCACAGCAGTACGCTACAAGGCAATCATATCCTCAACAGGGAAGTGCAGCTGCACCTACTAGTGCTGATTTTGAGGAACTTAAGCTGTTGTGCAAGAGTCAGGCGGTTTCTATCAAGACCTTGGAAAATCAAATCGGTCAATTAGCCAATGCAGTGCTCAATCGTCAACCTGGCACTCTTCCCAGTGACACGGAAGTACCAGGCAGGAAGGAAGCTAAAGAGCAAGTCAAGGCTATTACCTTAAGGTCTGGAAAAGTAGCTGATGCTGAAAAGGCAAAAGAAGTCGAAGCTGAAGTTAGAGATGAAAAATCTAAGCAAAGGAGAAAGTGGCGGAACCAAGGAAGACTACTGTTGAACACACTCTGCCTGAGGCTAATATAGGGGAGAAACGCTCTATCCTCCACCACCTTTTCCTAAGAGATTGCAGCAACAAAAGCTGGATAGACAGTTCGGGAAGTTTCTGGAGGTGTTCAAGAAACTTCACATCAATATACCTTTCGCTGAGGCTCTAGAACAAATTCCTAGTTATGCGAAGTTTATGAAGACTATTCTTTCAAGGAAGGTGAAACTGGATGACCTTGAAACCGTTGCTCTCACAGAAGAATGCAGCGCTGTTTTGCAGCAAAAGTTACCACCAAAACTGAAGATCCAA